>NC_058132.1:409803335-409836806 GCF_016433145.1 Gracilinanus agilis | reverse complement strand
CTCCCTCCCTCCCTCCCTCCCTCTCTCCCTCTCTCTCTCTCTGTGCCTCTACCTTTGTCTCTCCCTCTTAGTTAACAGAGTAGCTTTATTTGAGGCATGAGTTCTGGTGTCAGTTTACATTATTTATTTGGTTTTTTTTTCAAGATCCCTGTGTCTAAGTTACAGGGATTAGGGAATTGTTGACTGACTCCTATTTGTTTTGCAAATCTTTTAGCTTATAGCAAAATATTAAAACAAGTAGCTAGGAGCAAACCACTAAAAAAAAAAAAAAAAAAACACATCATTTCACTATTGCCCACATTGGGGCATTATAAGGGAAGGGAAAAATTTGACTCCCCCCAGCTTCAACCCATCTAAGCTGCCTCAGATTTGACTTAATGAAATTTCTGTACACAACACAGGACGAGGAGTCTGGGGAGCAGGCAAGATTACAAGTCCTAATGCTGAGAACAAGGGAACATTTCACATTGCCCATACTGCCCTGTGCCCAGTTTTCCCCTCCTGAGTACAGTCATTGATTCTGCTCCAATATCTCTGGTTTCCCCTGCTTTCCCCTCACCCACCCTGTTCAGCCATCTTCATTGAAGAAATGGAAGAGAAGGTAGGGGAAGGAAACTCAGCCACCTATCAGTCAACTAGCATTTTTTTTTAAACCCTCACCTTCTGTCTTGGAATTGATTCTAAGTATTAGTGGTTCCAAGGCAGAAAAGTGGTAACGGCTAGGCAATGGGGTTAAGTGACTTGTCCTGAGTCACACAGCTAGGAAGTTTAAGGCCAAATTTGAATCCCAGATTTCCCATCTCCAAGTCTGGCTCTCTATCCCCTGAACCCCCAGCTGCCCCAGTCACCCAGCTTTTTGGACCCCCTCCAATATGCTATTGGGGTTAGTGTTCCTCTCAGATAGGCTTGCATATTCTTTAGAACTTAAGGTGATAGAGATTTTGTTCTACCAGTGGGGCCACTTGAGAGGGTGGTCCAATTTTCCAGCTTTTAGAGTGATTTTTGTCTAGAACCCAAAATTCTGGTTGAAGCCACTGAAGTGAAAACTGATGAAGACATGTTCTGGTCCTCGGTTAGGGAGCAGCTAGTCCTCTCCTCAGTTCTCAGGTGTGCCTACCATGTCATGAAGTCGGTGGCAGGAGAGAATACTGCAGAGGACTATAGCTGAGGCTGGAGGGAGTTCAGCTGCCCCAGAAAGACTCTCGCCCAGTTTGAAGCCTAAGCTGCCTCCTGCTCTGGCAAAGAGCATATGTCCCTTTACTGTAAACAATAACGTGGTCCCTCTCCAATCTTAGCCAGCCAGAGCCAGCTCTCAAGGGAAGGGAGGTGGGATCAAGGAAAGCTTGAGGTCTCCAACAATGCTCAGTACCATACTTGGCACAGAGAAAGTACTTACTACATCCTTGTTTAATAGACTAAAGTTTTAAGACCTAAGGTCTAATGATTGACTCTTGTGTCTTCACCATTCTACTCCATCCCCATGAATTAGAATCTAGCTAGTCTTAGTTCCTAACCAGCAAAGTGAATCGTGTCCAAGCCTGTGTGTGTCCATCTGTATCTAGGGAGTTCTTGAAGTTCCTTCTTAGGACCCTCCTCCCAGCCCCTCCTTTCAAGATCGCATTTGGAGAAGTGTCTTCTTTATCTAAGCCTCAGGTAGAAAAAGGGAGCCTAAGCCTAGGTAAGTCAGGGAAGGACTTTTGCCCTCAATATAGTTTATGTTTAACCAAGGAAAATCAACAAGTTTGGTTTCTTTTTTAAGACAGCTCAAAGTTTATTTGTTTTTTGTTTGTTTTTTAATACAAAATAAACAAAGTTCCTGAGGTTGTTGAAAAGCACAGAGGTGACTTGAATAATTTTTTTAAATGCTGTTTCTCATCTTCACTTTTGGTCTTTCACTTTTATTTTCCTATTTTAAAAACCTACAAAACAACTCCTACATTTAAGCAATCTTCTTCATCTAAATGAGGACAGGGGAAAAAAGAAAGATGGAGAAGGAGGGAAATGGGTTTTGAGGCTTCGGAATCTGGAAGTAGCAGGGAGGGTGCTGTCTCTCATACAGGAGGTCCAGCACTGGCTTTGCCTGAATCCATGGTATGCCACTTCCTTGTGGACTCCTGAGCCAGGTTACAGGTGATTGTGCAACCTGGGAAGTGCCTGAATACTCAGGAATGGATGAGTCAACTTCCCAAACTATTTACCAGTGGTCTGGCTCTAATTTTGGAAAACCATACTGAGGAGGATTACTCTCCTAGAATAATTAGCCATTTCCACAGAAACTGTTGCCAGAGTGGAATCCAGACATTTTCTGTGACTGTCATGGGTAGCTACCAGTGAACCGTTACAAGGGATTGCTGCCATCTTGCTTGATGTTTTTTTTTTTTAATTATCATGGTAATTTAAGTGGTAGTTTCTGAACATTTCCTGATAAATGTACAATTGCTGACTTGGTTCAGGGGAAGGAAGCATTAGACTACTGCTTCCTTGTGTAAAGGAGATTATGGGAGGATACTCCACAACAAATGGCAAATGTGGGAATTCTTTGGGTTTCCCAATGATCTTTTAATTGCCAAATTTAATGGTCTTTTTGCACTTATTCTTCTTGAACTCTTTGAAGCCTTGATATTATGATAATCTCCTCCTGGATACTTTCTTCTTCTAAGTTTTCATAGCACTGATCATCAGTGGTCCTCTTAGCTACTTTTTCTGAGTCTCCTTTGCTGGATTTCCATCCATGTCATGCCCTCAATTATAGGTGTTCCATAATGCTTTGTCCTGAGCCTTCTTCTCTTCTTGGTGATTTTATTAGCTCCCATGGGCTTGATTACCATTTCTATGCAGATGACTCTGAGATCTATATATCCAGCTTTAGTCTCTCCCCTGACTTTTTGGACATCTTGAATTGGATGCTCCAAAGGCATATCAAACTCAATATATTCAAAATAGAATTCATTATCTCTTCCCCCAAACTCTTCCCTCTTCCAAACTTCCCTATTATTATTGTCAAGGGTACCACTATGCTACCATTCACTCAGTCTCATAACTGCAACCTCTATAAAGACTCCTTACTTGCATTCTGTAAGGAAAATTGTTCTATTGCCTTTATATTATTGATTATAAACAGAGTGGGGGCAGCTGGGTAGCTCAGTGGATTGAGAGTCAAGCCTAGAGACAGGAGGTCCTAGGTTCAAATCCGGCCTCAGACACTTCCCAGCTGTGTGATTCTGGGCAAGTCACTTGACCCCCATTGCCTACCCTTACCACTCTTCCACCTATAAGTCAATACACAGAAGTTAAGGGTTTAAAAAAAAAGTAAGTAAACAGAGTGATTACATATAATCCTTTAGATAAGTAATTGTGGTTATAAGTTTTAGAAAGAGTTAGACTCATTTATTAAACTGTTTATATTAATTTTAGTAATATAATGTTAATTATAGTATTAGAAAATATGTAGCTTGATGTATCAGAATATTATGGCAGCTAACACTATTAAGGAACAAAACTTTAGGTCTGCATAGTGTAAAAGGAAATTCTTAATTGCTTTCTTCTAATTTAACTGGGGACCCAGAAGTCCTTTTACCATAGAGATGTGTAAAAAATATACCAGCCCACAGTGAAAGGAAGTAGAAACCAAAGGGGATATAAAAGGCCAGTACAAGGACTGAGAGGGGCTTTTTGACCTTTTTTGGGTTGGGAGGTGGTTGGTAGTTGGTAGTTGATAGTTGGTAGTTGGTAGTTGGTTATTAGGAATTGGTTGCTGGTGATGTGGGTTGGTGATTAGTTGTTGGTTGGTTGTTGGTTGTTGGTTGTTAGTTGGTGGTTGGGAGATCTATGTATCTATCTATCTACACACACCCACACACCCACACACATATTGATTTTGCCTGGTGAGCTGAGCTGAAGGGTGATCAATCAACTGGACTTTCTATAATGGCAATTATAGGTAGTTATAGGATAGCTAGTTAGGTATTAGGTAATTTCTTTCTCGGCCTCTTTCCTATATTTCTTTCCTTTACTATATTCATTTTACTATATTCTTTTACTATCTCTATTTTAACAAAATTAAATTGCTAATTGTTAAAAGCTGCTAGAAGTTTTCTTTCCTCTGGCTTAAAGGAATAATATTAATTTACAACTCTACTATATTCTCATTAAAACTTAAGTTATTAAAAGCTGCTCTCTTATTTTGTCAAAATTCCTAAGTTAACCCTTATAGTATATCGAGGGAAGCTTATCCCAAGCAGAAGGAACTGGGTTCATTGAGAATGGAAAGTATATAGTTGGCCTGATAAGCTGGTATGAAAACAACCTTGTCTTCTTCAGGTATTGTTTGATCCTTTAAAGATTTATGCCAGGGGGCAGCTGGGTAGCTCAGTGGATTGATAGCCAGACCTAGAGACGGGAGGTCCTAGGTTCAAATCTGGCCTCAGACACTTCCTAGCTGTGTGACCCTGGGCAAGTCACTTAACCCCCATTGCCTAGCCCTTACCACTCTTTTGCCTTGGAGCCAATACACAGTATTGACTCCAAGACAGAAGATAAGGGATTTTATTATTTAAAAAAAAAAATAAAAAAGATTTATGCCACTATTGGCTCCCCAGAATATCATAGCCAAAGTTACTCTGACCTAAGTGGTATGATAGTTAACCTTGTACTGAACTTTTGAGGACTTCATAGCAAATGTTCCAAACCCTTGTTATCAAGCACCATTGCATGTTTCTTAATATCCTCTGTAGGTTCTGATGTGTTAATGACTCATACTGAATAGCTATCAAAAACCTATAAAGCATACTGTTGGACATCTATGTGGGGTCTTATCACAAATGGGTGTGCTGAGACCTCCTACTTATTTTGTACCCAACCAAATCCAAATAAAGTTGGATTTTCAGCTAGTAATTTTGGTCTAGATTTCTTATTCTTTTACAATTCACTGTATGTATCCAATCTGTTGCCAGATCTTATTGGAGATTTTTTTAAACCTATATAACATCTCTCATATACCCCTCCTTTTCACTCCCACAGCCACCACACCAATGAAGGCTCTTGTCACTTTATGGCTGTACTATGGAAATAGTTTTCTAATTGGTTCTCTTGCTTCTCTTTTTCTCCTCATCCCATAGTGTAGGTCTGACCACATCACCCCTTTACACTCAATAAATTCCCTTTCACCTCTGGGATCAAATACAAAATCTTCTGTCTGACATTTTTTTTTACCTCTATGTAACGTTACCTCTATATAACTTTCTGGTATCGTTATACTTTACTCCCCTCTAACTACACTGGCCTTTATGCTGTTCCTCACACATGATATTACATATCCTAATTCTGTGCCTTTTCTTGATCTCCTCACCTCTACCTCTGCTTCCTTCAAGACTCAACTCAAATGCCCCTTTCTGAAGGAGACCTTTCCCCATCCCCACCTTTTGTTCCAACACTCTGAAATTGCTTTCCATTTGCACTATATATGTGTGTATATAACATAACAATATAACAATATAACATAATATAATGTAACAATATAATATACATACACACTATGTTTTATGTATGTGTGTAGATATAGATATAGATCTTGTATATATTTATTTATACATTGTCTCCACAATTAAAATAGCTTCTTGAGGTCAGGGTTTGTTTGTGCATTTCTTTGAATCCCCAGTGCCTGGTGAAAACAATTAATAATTGCTTGATTGATGGCCAACTATCCGTAGTAAGGCTGCTGTTCCTGAGCAGATCAACTGGTTTCCTCCTCACTTCACTAATACTGCTATAAATCAAAGAATCCAGAAATTTTCTATCTATGAGGCCCCCTAAAAGTCACAGGGTTCAACTTCCTCATTTTACAGGTTCATAAATAAAATAAGTAGAAGCAGAGGCAAGGTGATAATAGAAGTAATGACTTCCCCCTAATTAGTGGTTCCTGTTGTTCCCTAGTCCTAGTCTCAGCTTACATACCTGGGGGGTGGGTGGGAGAGAAGGATAAAGGAGGCAAGTTTCCCATGGTCAAGGGGAGATATAAATGTATACATGTATGAAAGGAGAAGGAGAGAACGTGAACAAGAAAGGAGAATGGAAGAGGACAAAAAACTAAAAAGATGATTAGGATTTAGTAGATGAAATTTCCTGCTCTTTCCCAGTTCTTATCTTCCTCTTCCCTACAGCCTCCTTCAATATCCCAAGAAGGCTCCCCTCATCCTCCCTCACCCAGGTCACTACCTCAGACAGGCCTTCACACTGTACATGTGCTTGGATCCACTCCAGCCGGTCCGAATTCTCCTTCTCACGTACGCCTTCGTTGACTTGGGAACACAATTCTTCAGCCTTCTCTAGAGCATGTTTCAAGTGACTATAATCAGGGTGGTTTTCAGGAGTGTTTTCTAAAATCTACAAAGGAGGAGACAAAAATAAAAAATTCCTTTGTCTTTTCTCCCACTCAGACTGGGCAGATAAACTGGGTGCTGTTCATGTTGGACCCTTAACAGAGTGGAAACAGAATGATCTGCTCATAAAAGCTCTTAAGGCTCTTTCATAGTGTTTATCACCCACACTGGCCACATTAAATAGTGTGACTACTGGATTTTCACAGGCATCCTGGGAGTCAGGTTGGTGGTGTGACCCTTTCGTTTTAAAGGAACAAAGAGACAGAAGCTCCCACAAGAAGAGGCAGGGATTCAGATTTAAATATCTTTAAATGTAAATTTTTAACTCCTCATCTTACAGTACCAACACAGGTGAATACCACTAGTAAGAGTCTAACTGATATATTCCAACTTGTCACAAACACTGGGCTAGAAGGAGTGATCTTGGGCATTTTATCCCCTGAAACACTGTAAATTTATCCTTATCTAAGTGGATATATAATTATGATCATTCCAGCAGGGGGGAATTATAGTGGTACAACTAGGCAGTGGAATGGGAAAAAGTGCTGGACCTGGAGTCAGGAAGACCAAATTGAATTCAAATCTGACTTCAGATATATTTTAACCGTGTGACTATGGGCAAGTCACTTAAATTCTGTCTGCCTCAGTTTCCTCATCTATAAAATGTAGATGATAAGAGGATCTACCTTATAGGGTGGCTGTAATGATCAAGTGAGATAACTTTTGTAAGTACATTACAAACCTAGAATTACTACATAAATGCTAATTATTATCCTCCTTAGCAACCTCAAAGTTGATTCAATACCATAAATTAAAAAATAAAGCATGAAATAATAGTAAAATTTAATTTTTAATTAATTAATCTAACTTAATTTTTCAATTAGCAAGCCTTTCTTTCCTATGCTTCCCAATGCTCCTCCCTTTAGAAGCCAGAATATCTTGGAACTCCATGTAGTAGAGGTGACAGGAGGTAGAGCCATATAATGGAAAGAACATGAGCACTGGAGTCAACAAATCTGGATTTGTATCCCACCTCTGACACTCCCTCTGATTGGATGGCTCCTCCTTGAACCTCTACTCAAGAAGGCATGTAGGCCCCTGGGCCCCATATCTAACTCCCCCCTTTCCCTTCCTTTTTAGTTCCTTTTATATCTTGTCTTCACCCATTAGAATGTAAGCTGCTAGTTGAGAGGTCCTAGGTTCAAATCTGGCCTTAAACACTTCCTTAGTTGTTTGACCCTAGGCAAGTCACTTAAACTCAATTGCCTACCCCGTACCGATCTTCTGTCTTAGAATGGATATAAAGACAGAAAGTAAGGGTTAAAAAGAAAAAAAAAGTGTAAGCTGCTTAAAGGCAGAAACTGTCTTTTTTTTTTTTTTTTGCTTATATTTGTACTTCCAGCACCATCCTCAGGTCTTAATAAATACTGTATGACTGACTGATCTTGGGCAAGTCACTTATCTATCTTCAAATCTCATCTCAGTTCAAATCCTATCTCAGTTTCTTCCTGTGTAAAATGAGGGAGTTAAACTAGACAGACTCTGAAGAACCTTCCAGTTCCAGCTCTAGGAGGCTTATGAATCTAAGATGGGAGAAGAGTTGCTGTGAATTCAATTAAGGACAGAGGAGACAACTTTGGCCCTGAATTTTCTACAGAAAAGAAGCCCAGAAAAGGATGCTAAGGGGAGAGAAAGGATATATGCTATGTGTTGGCACCCATACATCACGTCTACACATCTCAAGGGTAAGTCTGTTCCACACTGGATGAGGTCCTTAATGCTAAATAACTTCAAATTTTTAATTTAGGATTAAACTATTCAACTCCTTATTAAGAAGGTACAAAACAACAGGCCCAAATCTTCTCTTTCCTAAAAAAGAGTTCTGCTTGTGAAAGGGTCTTCTGCTCTTGCCATTTCTATACCCATCTATAGTATATAATCCTTTAGCTTTCCAGAAGCACAACCAGGGAAATAACTTTTGCTGTCATTGGATGCAGGCTTTAGAGTGGCCCAGGTGGAGATCAAGCTGCTGGAAAAATTAAAACACCTTTTCTTAAAAATGGCCCTTTCTCCCAACAATTAAACAACACTAGAAAAATGAAGGGAATGTTCTAGTTAAGTAGATTTTTGTTTTTCAAAAGAGGAAGATCTTAGAACTATTCCAAGTAGCAGTGGTAGGAAGTGGAAAAAATTAATGACTGAAAACATCTTTCAAAGCTGATAGGGGGCAGTAGGAGGACATAATGTTTTGCAGGACTTTCTATGCATAATGGGTACCCTATTTCTTCCCCTCTCAGTGGGTGAGAGAGGGGATTGAGGGAGGGAATTTGGGACTGAAAATAAAAATTAAAAAGAAAAACATATAGAAAGGAGAGGAAGTTTTCTCTCTAGGACACAGCCACATTTGAAACAAGCTCTTCATTTAATCCTTTACATTCTAATGCATGCTTTGCATGATAATGCCTTTGGGGAAGATAGGGAGGACCCACATTTTAGTTAGCCCTATTTCAAAAAGCTTAAAGCAAAAATATCATTGGCCTCTTACAACCATAGGGCCCAGAAAAATTAGATGGCTTGCTAAACATCATATTGTCAGAGTCAAGAAGTGAATAGAGGTTTCCTTATGAAAAGTGAATTCAAGAATCTGATCAGACATTGCTAAGGCTATGATAAAGCTCATTATTTTCTTTTTTTTTCTTTAAAATTTTTACCTTCTGCCTTAAAATCAATCCTAAGTGTCAGTTCCAAGACAGAAGAGTGGTTAGGGCTAGGCAATGGGGGTTAAATGACTTGCCCAGGGTCACAGAGCTAGGAAGTATCCGAGGCCAAATTTGAACCCAAGATCTCACATTTCTAGGCCTGGATTTCTATCCACTGAGTTGCTTCTATTATTTTCTCCCCATGTTCATTCTGCCTTATTGTTCCAAAATTCAGGTGCCCATTTCCTACCATCAATTGTCTGATCCCTTCAAAGGAATGTGTAATTAGAATTTTGTACCCCAGGACTTCATTTCCCAGAATTCCTCTTTCATTTGCACATTATGTCCTTAAGTTTTATAGATAAAAATTTGTGTAACCCCACCTTTTTTTTCTCCCCTCTCTCTCTTCTCTTCTACTTTCATGGTCCAGGAAACTGCTCTTTACTTAGGTTCTTTACTTTTTCTCTACTTCAAGTGATTACTAATAAATCTTATAAAATATAATATTTGGAGTTATTGGATATTAATTTTAATCTTATACCAGCAGAACAAATAGTAATAATCCTGGATTGAAACAATAACAGGATGGATACTTACATTTTTAATAATTATAAGTACTTACATTTTTAATGATTAGTGGGTATCTTGTTACCCGTTGCATAGGCTTCAATATAAAACTAGAGAGTGGCATCCCTTTACATCGAGGATCCATGGCTAATCTCTGAAATAACAGAGTTTGTAAAAAAGAAAAAAGATTATACTTGAAAAATGTGTAGTTTTCCTTTTCAGAAAGCTAATAACTAAAAGGTATAACCTCCTAATCACCAAATACTCTGGCTATTTTTTGTCTTTATATTTTTTGATTTTTAAAAATATTTTTATTTTTATTTTGAATATTTTCTCATAGTTACATGTTACATGTTCTTTCCCTCTCCCCAAACCCCCTAGATCCCCTTAGCTGGCACACAATTTTTTTTGTCTTTAACCTTGACCGCTCTGCAACATTTGACATGTTTGACCCTTCCTAGTCTTCTCGGTTGTTTCAGAATATCATATTCTTTTGGTTCTTTTCCCATCTTTCTAACTACTCCATATCTGTCTCCTTTATTAGCTCTTTGTCCTCTTCCCAACTACTATCCACCCACAAATCCAAACCATTGCCAAATTTTGTGTTTTCTGCCTTCACAATAATGTTCACACTTGAATCTCTCTCATCACTCACACGCAGCTACTGCTTTAATTTGGGATTTCATCATATCTCACCTCGATTATTGCAATAGCTTTTTTTTTAACCCTTACCTTCTGTCTTAGAATCAATACTATGTATTGGTTCTAAGGCAGAAGAGTGGTAAGGGCTAGGCAATGGGGGTCAAGTGACTTGCCCAGGATCACACAGCTAAGAAGTGTCAGAGGCCAGCTTTGAACCCAGGACTTCCCATCTCTAAGCCTGGCTCTCAATACTCTGAGCCACCCAGTAGCCCCTACAATAGCTTTCTTTCTAATTGGTCTCCCTATTTTATTTCTCTCCCCAATTCAACCTGCTGTCCCGCTCAGCTGACCAAAATGATTTTCCTAAAGTATAGGACCTGACCATATCACCCTTCAATTCAATAAACTCCAATGGCTCCCTTTTACCTCCAGGATCAAATATAACTTTCTGTTTGGCATTTAGAGCCCTTCATGGTCTGAACTGCTTCTACTTCTGGGACTCCTTAAACTTTACTCCCCTGTATATTCTCCAAAACCAGCTCCAGTGACCTACATAGGCTTTTTCACATTTGTCTTTCCCTTTAGAATGTGAGCTTCTTTAGGGCAAGGACTATTTTTGCCTTTCTTTGTATAATACTTAGCACAGAGTAAGCATCTAACAAATGTTTGTTGATTGACTGCCTATACTTCTGAAATCCAACGTATTATCAAGTCTTGTCAACGGTATTTCCTGCATCCATCCCCTTTCATAGAGATGTAAGGCTAGATTCCTAGGGCATTCTCCTAGAGATCTCCCTCTACCCACAATTATGTTTTAGGTCTGGCCATTCAACCAGTTGGCATCCACCTAACTGCACTACTGTTTATTTCTCCATCTTGTCCACTAAGAGAGCATGAGAGACTAAATCAAGGAATATAATGTCTAAGATATCCCTCTGTCAAAAAAAAAAAAAAAGGAATGAGGTTAGTCTATTATCTGTTCTTTTTTAAAATTTTGTCTTTTATTTTATTCCATTAACAAATTTACACTTAAGTTTTTCCAATGTTATAGAATTCATATTATCTTCTTCCCCTCTTCCCTCCCTCTTCATGGAGTTGACAAGCAATTCCACTGAGTTACACATGTATTATCACTATGACCTGTTCTTGATAAAGTTGTATCACATCTTTGTGATGAGCAATTTTGGTTCAACTCGTTAAGTGGTAAAATAGACAGAATGATGAGAACTGGATTCAAAAAAACCTAAGTTCAAATTCTGCCTCAAGACACTAACTGTGTGACCCTGGGTAAGTTATTTTACCTCTGAGATTCAGTCTTCTCATCTGTAAAATGGATTTGGTGGCCTGCTTCTAAGGTCTCTTCCAGTTTTAAAGCTATAAAAATAGAATCCCATGCCTGCTTTGTGCCTTGCAGGGTGCAGATGATTGGGAATGAAGCAATATTTACTTTCAAGTAGGAAAAGCAAAATATGTCTAGATAAGTAAATGTGATATATATTAAAAATAAATAGAAAATAAATTTGAAGAGGGGAATGGGGCTTATAATTGCAGGAATCAAGAGATGCTGTGTATAGAACTTGATCTGAGGCTTAAAAGGATCTAGAGGCTCTAGAATGCAAAGTTGAAGAGGGAGAAGTTTCTGGACAAAAGCCACAAAGATGGAAGAAGGAATGTCCTGGATAGAGAGAGTAGAGGAGCCCAGAACACAGAGTGTGAGAGGCAGTAATGAGTGATTAGCCTAGAGAGGCTGGAAATCAATTACGGTAACTTTAAATATCAAACATGAGAGCAGTGAAGTGGTATAATGAGTAAGGGTGCTCGACCTGGCCCCGAATTCAAATAACCACCTCATACCCTTACTAGCTGTGTGACACCGGGCAAGTCACTCAACCTCTGTTTGCCTCAGTTTCCTCATCTGTAAATTGAGGATTATAATAAGCACCTACCTCACAGGTTGTCAGGAAAAGATGAATAATATACAAAGAGTACTTTGAAGATCTTAAAACACTTGTTTCAATGCTATTTTACTTATTTAAACAGAGGGATTTGTATTTAATCCTGGAGGCATCAGGAAGTCATTGACATTTCTTGAGCAAGCAAGTGACATGGCTTATGCTTTAGGAATATCGATTTGGCAGCAAAGTGAAGGATGGATTAAATAAAGGAGAGGCAGGTTCCTGGGAGACTTTGATCAGAATCTGTCACAATAGTTCCAGTCTCATATGATGAAGCCTGAACTAAGGAGGGTCCGAGGGAGTGGAAAGCAGGAGAAAGCATGGAGGCACACCTGAATTTCCTTTTCATGACTTCCCTAACCATCCCTTTAATTATTTAATTCTAGAATGTTCTCAGGAATTAAAGTCAAGATCCCCAGCCTTAAGTTTTCAGATTCCATTCTCTTCCTTCTATTAACATTGGGATAGCATTGTTTTTTCTTGAATCTTTGTCTTCACCATCTTTCAAATGTCACTGAAAATGAGCAGTTCAAAAACGAGAGCAGCCAGTTCTTTCAATAACCCCCCCCAAAAAGCAATTCTTCAGTGATCACTGATCTGCATCCATCAGAGACCTATAGGTGCATTCTTACTAGCCTGTTGTTGTTCAGTCATATCTGACTCTTTTTTTTTTTTAAACCCTTCTGTCTTGGATCAATATTGTGTATTGGTTCCAAGGCAGAAGAGTGGTAAGAGCTAGGCAATGGGGGTTAAGTGACTTGCCCAGTCACACAGCTAGGAAGAATGTTTGATGCTTCATGACACCGTTTAGGGTTTTCTTGGCAAAGATACTGGACTAGTTTGCCATTTCCTTCTCCAGCTCATTTGACAGATGAGGACACTGAGACAAGCAGAGTTAGGTAACTTGCCCAGGGTCACACAGTCAGTAACTGTCTGAGGCTGGATTTGAACTTCAAGCCCCACACTCTATCTCTAACTGCTTAGGATGGGCTTTGAATCCCTACTGTTTATCCTTGTTCTGTCCTAGAAAGTCCCAAATATTATTCTCCTTGCTCAAAGAAAAGAATAAGTAAAATAACTGTCTTTTCTTTATAATCATCATCCTGTCCATCCCAAGAAAGCAAGTGATCCTGTCTTTTCCTTTATCCTTCTTTCCTCTTCTCCCCACCTCTAATCCTCTCAAAGCTAAATTTAGTTATCAAGTTTAACAAGTTTTGGGAAGTGCTCAGTAATATCCTGGACACGTACCGTGGGAAAGCAGCAGAAATCTATTGTGAAGGCTAGGCTGCCCCAGCACTCCTCAGCAGGGAGTCACTGGCCACAGATGCTTCTTTCTCTGACCCTTACCGTCACATCCCTCTCTTGACATTTCCTTTATATCCACACATCATTCCTTGTTACACTAAAGGACAAAAAACTCCCAGGGCACGAGGCCTTAAATCAATGACTTAGCTCCAAATGTCTAGCGGTCTTTCCTCTCTTTCTCCTCTTGATCTAGATCAGGATCACCTTCTGTCTCTTCACTTCATTTTTATCCTTTGTTTTTACCTTAAATATCTTCTTTCTTTTTTTCCCAAGGAAAATTGCATTCTTCTTAAAAACTAATTAACTAAATGGATGTTCCTCGAGCCTACTCAAAGAAAGAGCTTTATTTGATTTAATTAATTTAAAATAATTTTAAATCCTTCCCTTCCATCTTGGAATCAATACTGCTTATTGGTTCTAAAATAGAAGAGCCTTAAGGGCTAAGCAATGGGGGTTAAGGGACTGGCCCTTATCTGAGGAAATATCTGAGGCCAGATTTGAGCCCAAGTCCCTGGTTCTGGCTCTCTATCCACAGAGCCACCTCGCTGCCCCCTTGATTTAATTTAAAACTTGAGATCTATACATCACCTTCCTTGTTGGCAGTTTGGTATACAATAGTACATCCAACCCAGGAAGACAACTTTTACCTAATCCCCGAGAGGTTACAAGGTGACTCTCCTCTGGTAGCTGAGACCTCCGAAAGCAGCTGCTAGCATCACATCAAAGAAACAGGCATTTCTTCGATTATTCAAACTAGAGGTATCTATCTCAGAAGCAACTAGGGCAGACCCAGAGTCTACAATGCCCAAATAGGTTCAGTGTTTTAAACCACGATGGGGAAGGGTTGGGAAAAGAGGAAAATCACTCAGCAGTTCCCTAGAGATGGCTGCTATACAGAGTTTCTTCAAATTGCTTTTAAGAATGCCAATGTTTTAGCGCCAAAGGTCAAATTTAACCCATCCAATAATAAGCTCATTTTAAAATCCATTCCAAATCTTATTAGATGCAATATTAGGATTTCATATTCCTTTTTTCCTTTTTTTATAATCCCAGAAATAAGTGTTAGCACAGTAGACATTAATATAAACTGAATCTATCCCACAGTAAACATATGTCTTATGCCTCACATCTTAATACAAATCAACATTGATTGAGCACCTACTATCAGCTAGGCACATAATTGTGTATTAACAATACACAGAACTGGGAGACAGCTGGTTGGCTCAGTGGATTAAAAGCCAGGTCCAGAGATGGGAAGTCCTGGGTTCAAAAATAGCCTCAGACACTTTCTAGCTATGTGACCCTGGACAAGTCACTTAACCCTCATTGTCTACTCATTGCTCCTCTTCTGTCTTGGAACCAATGCACAATTATTGATTCTAAGGTGGAAGATAAGGGTTTATTTTTTTTATTTTGAATATTTTCTCCTAGTTAAATATTTCATATTCTTTCCCTCTCCCCCAAGTTCCCTAGCCCCCCTTAGCTGATGCACAATTCCACTGGGTTTTACATGTATCATTGATTAAGATCTAATTCCAATTATTGATAGTTGGACTACAGTTATCATTTAGTGTCTACATCCCCAATAATATCCCCACCAGCCCATGTGTTCAAGCAGTTGTTTTTCTTCTGTGTTTCTCCTCCCACAGTTGGAAGATAAGGGTTTAAAAGAAAAAGCAATACCCATAACTGTCCTTATGGAATCTTTAATCTACTTAAATAAGGAGGAAGGGAAAAGCACACAATTAACTTTAAGACAAAGTAGAAAACCTCATTTTTTGCCCTAGAACACAGTACTGCCAATGATCCTGACTACCTCTATCCCATGTAGGCATGATTATCCTCATTTTGCACATGAAAAAATAAGAGGCTGAATAAGGTAAAGGGACTTGTCCGTGGTACACTGGGTCCAGAGTTCTATTCTCTGTCAGGACATCTTCCAAAGCAGACCAACACAGGACCTTGTCCAAGGGAGGCATTCACTAATTTTTTGTTGATGATGATAAATTCAATGTGCACTTGGAAATGCTTCGTCCCCACAACAAAGGGGACAAATAACAGGCTATTTTCCTTCCTCCATTTCCTTGTCATTTACAGAGACAAATTCACTTGTGGAATAGCTCTATTTCATTTACTTTTTATTTCTTCTCAAGAGAATCGGGGGGGGGGCATGCCCCCATTACTGGTCATGTCACTGCCATGTCTGGGAATGGTATCCATCCTTTGCAAAAGAACTGGCAAAAACCACTCTGCTGCTGGGTGACAATCTTCCCCTCGGGAACTGACTACTATGGCACCCCTCACTGATCATTATGGTTACTAAGGTCTTCACACTATTATGAGGAAAATTAGGATTTTAGACATTAAGTTCAGCATAGTAAAGTGGATGGAGCCTTGGGCTTGGAGCCAGAGGAAAAAACCACCCACCTTTCGGTTAACAGCCGAAACACAATAAAACAAGTGGAGGAGGAATGCAGTGAGATTCTTTAGTTTCTCTTGCTGGTGTCCGTTGAACCTATTAAAGTGATTGAAGGTAGCCAGGTGGCACAGTAGAGAGAATGGTAGCCCAGGAATCCATAAGATCTGAGTTCAAAATATGGCCTTACCCACTTACTAGCTGTGTGACCCTGGGCAAGTCACTTAACCCCTGTTTGCCTCATCTCTGAAATGGGGATAGTGATAGTGCTTATCTCCCATGGTTATTGTGAGGATCAAATGAGAGAATGTTTATAAAAAGCACTTACTACAGTGTCTGGCACATAGTAGGCAATATATAAATGTTAATAGTTGTTGTTATTATTTGCACATTTATGAAACAAGAAGTCCATGCCAGAGCCAGAATGACAGCCAAGACGAAGCGTTCTCTAGGTCTATGGGCAGCTGGTTTTCTGAAGGTCCCCCAGTTTAGCTCTGCACTGTAGACAATCATGACATTTAAAACTGTGTTCAAATGTATTCTTAATTCTTTTCACACACCCAACAAAATGCACGAGACAAACTCTGAAGGAGACTTCAGTACGTGTTCACTCAACTCCTTACTTTGACAAATTCCTTGAACTCGGGGACTTCATCTGTCTTCTGCTGGATGAGGGCTGCCCCATTTAGTTGGCAGCTACAGAATCGTATGTAAGGCTGCATGTGGGGCAACTGGGCAGTCAAGATATCACCAATCATCTTCACAGGCATCCTCTCACCAGACATCTTCTTTCGAACTCTCAGGGCTCTGCATCAGAAAGAGAAGTGAGTTATCTTTTCACACAACAACTGCCAGGCTGCATGGGAATCATTTTCTGGTCCTTTTAGAGAAATAATATTTCATAGAAACCCAAGTCACTAGCTACTCTCAGTAATACAATGATCCAGGACAATTCTGAGGGACTTAGGACAAAGAATATTATCTGCCTCCATCCAGAGAAAGAATTGTCGGAATCAGATGCAGATCAAAGCATATGATTTTTCACTTTAGTTTATTGGAGTTTTTATTTTGGGATTTTGGTTTCATATGATTATTCTCTTACAAAAATGAACAATATAGAAATATGTTTTGCATCATAATATATGTATAGCCCAAATCAAATTGCTTTCCAGCTCCTGGAGGAGGAAGAAAAGGGAAGGAGGGAGATAATTTGGATCCTATAACTTGGGAAAACTTATGTGGAAATTTGTTATTCCATGTAATTGGTAAAATAAAATATCTTTACAATAAGAAACCCAAGTCACTAATAGGTTTATTTAGGAGACACAGAAAGAAATAAAATGAATTTGATCAACCTGGAGAGAATTTGGCATCAGTTATACCGACTAGGAGGTAAAACTACCTTTTGAAATCTTAATAAGGAATAGATTTATTTTTTTCTTGTGTGGTTCAGGTGAGAATACCCAGGCTCTCATTTTCCTTTTGTGAAAATTCTTTTATGGATTACTTGTGACAAAAAAAAACCAGCCCTTCTAAGCTACCTCTATAACTATCTCATTGGTGTATCCTAGGGAATTGGTAGTTCATTTTAATATCAGTGGAGCAAAACAAAATTATAAACTAAATTAGTTGTCACCTCCAATTTTTTTTATCATTGACAGAGCTAAATATAAATTGCTTTATGGGTAATTGTGCAACTTCTCTCCATCATTATAATAGCTAATTGGTAGTATTGAGCAGAAACATGAGGATTCTGAAAATAGCCTGCAAATATGATAATAAATTCAAGCTATGTCCTAGAAACTAAGAGGTGATTGTGGCATTAAGAAGATGTGTTGACCTTGGAAAACATCTGTTTGAATTTTAGGGCCATATTACACAAGGACTCTCTCCCATGAATACCTTTGTAGGACAGCTAAGATTTAAATGTGTAATATGACATCGTAACTTGGAAAATGGGTAGTTTCTAAATGGCAAGAATTCAAATGCCATATGTGGTCAGGACCACAATATTTGAGGCCCTGACAGTTATGCATGCTCAGTAAAGAGAACATATAGCAAAGTCCCTCACAAGTAGTAGGTATTTAGTAAACATTTGTTGAATGAATAAATGCAGTATGTAGAATGTGACTATCAACATTTTCTTTAGTCTTGCAGAAAAAGTGGTAGGATTTTAGAGATATAGAGAATATGCATAAAAGTGTCCCAGTTAAAGGCCCATCTCCTTTTCCTGTTCACTAAACAAGGTAAGAAATACTAGGGATTAGAAGGAAAGAAAGGAAATAACTTGCCTTGTTCTGCATATTTGTGGTCTTATTTGACAACACTGATGATGAAATTCATGGTTTGTTCATAAATCTAGGTTTCACTCTAAGGTTCTGTGTTTTAAAGGGAATTATACAAAAGACTCCAAAGGAGTTGATCAGAGAGATGTTCAACAGAGAGGGGAGATGGTCTTTCTAGCAATATGAATACTTTCCTCTTATAGGAGACCCCATGAAACATATTACTTTAAATTAGTTCTCTTGGAGGTGGAGCTTCATAGAGGTAGGCATGGGATTGTTGGGTTCTTGGGTAGGCATTTTCTCTGAAATAAAACCCGTCATATAGTCAGTTTTATTAGCATCAGTTCTTGCTGATTTGTTTTTTGGTTGTTTTGGGGTTTTTTCTTTTTTTTTTTGTGGAGATCCAGGCATGAACCAAAAATCTAATGTTCCCACTGAAAATTCTGGGTGGGAATATGAGTCACTGGAATTTTAGAAAGAAAGCTTCAAGACTGAGTCTAGAGTTGCATTTAGGTAAATGGGTTTCCAGATAATTTAAATGTTTTAAGTTATCAGCACAGATAAGAACTCTTCTGGGCCTTTTAGGATAACATATTCTTAGAAGTGCATGTTATATGAAAGATAAGTGATTATTATGGTGCCTCAAAAATAAGCCATGTATGATTTAAGGAAAGGGCTCGAGATTTTCCATAATTGTTTATTCAAGGAACATAATATTTCTCACATGGTTTACTGAGCTGGTTAAGGCCCTCTAAGAAAAATATGACAACCATCAGGATAGTTTGGGGCTATAGTAGATCTGAGAAGAAACACCATACTAAGGCAGGTGCTTCAGGAGTGGTATTGATTGGCATGGGCTGCTTATCCCTTGAAATAAGAAGTATCCTGATGCCTTCAGAAATAGATGTTGTGAGCTATCAAACAAACAAGCAATGACAAGCTCAAGGAATAAACTAACAACATTCACTTGGGAATTGTCTTGGGAGAAGAATGCTATATTCACCAATATTTGGGAATGTGCTTGTGGGTGACATCATTTCTAAAAGGAATCACTTCTATCTTTTAAAAATATGAATTCTGAATGCAAATGAACCTCTGGTGCAAAAGGCACCATTGAATGAGATGATGCAAATCTGCTATAGATAGAAAAAACAAGATATCTGTGAGATAAACATAGACATCTGTGTGGTGCCTTGGCAAGAGTATTAGAACCAGAGGTCCTGGGTTTAAATATTGTTTTTGCCTCTTAAAAACTGTACAACTTGGGGCAGCTGGGTAGCTCAGAGGATTGAAACCAGGCCTAGAGACGGGAGGTCCTAGGTTCAAATCTGGCCTCAGACACTTCCAAGCTGTGTGACCCTGGGCAAGTCACTTGACCCCCATTGCCTACCCTTACCACTCTTCTGCCTTGGAGCCAATACACAATATTGACTCCAAGATGGAAAGTAAGGGTTTAAAAAAACAAACTGTACAACCTTGGATAAACCACTTAACCCCTCTATGCCTTAGTTTCCTTAGCTATAAAGTGAAAGACTTATATAAATGATCCTATGAAATCCAATGAGTCATCCAACAGAAAGCTTTAAGCTGTCTGCTGTACTATGACCTTCAGTAAAATAATACTTCTATATCAGCCAGAGAATAAATGTTTGACTAGGGGAGTAGAAGTGGATTGAAGAAAGTAAAAGGGCAATTTTTTTAAATATAAAAGAGCCATAGGTTTGAGGCAAGATAGTACCTCAAAAAAAATACCATTCACTAAAGGTATAAGATGTAGTCTATAGTCTTCTGGCTGCTTAGTCAAAATGCTGGTCCTAAAGTCACTTAAATGGTGGTACCTGGAATGTATTATCTCTATTATCCCACTTCGGCCTCCTCTGAAGTTCTCTTTCAAGGGTAGAATTAGCTAGAATTCTGACTTGCAAAGATTAGACTAGGAAATAAGGAATCTTTGTGACCTTTGGTCTGATTTCATCTAGGTTTTAGAATGAACCCCAAGAATGGTTTTTCCTTTGATGAGCTGCTGTGGCTATCCTGTATAAAATGATGAAAACTCAAAGAGTTGAAAGGGAACTTGGAGGTGATCTAATCCAAAGCACAACTGAATAGCAATACCTTCTATAACATTCCAGTAAATCATCTTCCATACTCTACCTGATGAGAAACTCACTACCTTATTAGAAATCAGCATACATTCTCTATGCCCTGTGAAGGATCTCTAATTAGTAACCTTGGACTCTCTCTCTCTCTCTCTCTCTCTCTCTATATATATATATATATATATGTATATATATATATATGTATATATATGTGTGTGTGTGTGTGTATAATATGTGTATATATTATACATTTATATACTATATAGCTTGTTATATATTATATATTTTATATAAACACATTGATGTACAAATAGATATACATATATACACTCAAACATATGTATATATACATAGATGTACATGTACACATACAGACGTATATATCTATACATATACATATATACCCATATATGTGTATATATGTGAAGGCTTAAGATTAAAGCAACAGAAGAGCTATGAACTGTGCTTAATAAGTTAATCAACAGTCCAAAGGGTAGTAGATAATAGATAAAAATATTCTGAAGTCTACAGACCAAGGGAACAACTGAATGTGACCTCTAATGCCTCCTACTCTCCTCCATCTCTGTGACTATCCCCTGGTGAAAGCCCTTAACACTTAACACTTCCCACCTCTTCTACTGCCATAGCCTTCTGGTTGGTATCCCTGGCTTATGTCTCCTGAATCTAAGAGAGCCACCAAAGTGTCAACTGCTACCTCCACCCCACTCCCCCATTCAATATACTTTGTTGTTGTTCAGTCATTTTTGGTCATGTCTGACTCTCAAGACCCCATTTTGGGGTTTTCTTGATATTGGATAGTTTATCTTGATATTTATCTTGATATTAATATTGGAGTGGTTTACCATTTCCTTCTCTGGTTCATTTTACAGATGAGACAATTGAGGCCAAGAGGATAAATGACTTGTCCAGGTTAACATAGCTAGTGTCTGTGGTTGGATTTGAACTCATAAAGATGAGTCCAGGCACTGACGTTCTTAATCCATTGTACCAACTAGCTGCCTTAGGACTCCTTATTACATATGATAAAAATGTACTGTAATATTGCATATTATGTAAAAATAATCTATTTGGTGTTCAAAGCCTTTTCTAATCTTCCCCCAAACTCCACCTTTTCAATCTTCTCACATTTTACTCATCCCCTTTTCAGTCTTCTCACATCTTACTAACCCCGTGAAATCAGCCTCTTCTGCTGTTCCTTGGAGAAGACATTCTGATCGCCAGGCTCTGGGGAGATGATGTCTCCCATACCTGAAACTCTCTCCCTCCTCATTGCCTCCTGACTTCCTTCTAGTGCCAGCATCTTTTTTTTTTTGCTGGCACGTGGCTCCATGAAAGAACATGGTAAACACAATAAAACCTAGTTGGCTTGGCTTGGTTTAAGGATGCTATAATAGGGGCCTCAGGTTAGAGAAAGTAGAATGCTGAGAATTAGAGGTGGGGAGAGCCCTTGCCTAGCCCTTACTGCTCTTCTCTATGGGAATCACTAATACTTAGGATCAATTCCAAGATAGAAGATAAAGGTGGTTTTTTTTTTAAGACATTATGGCAAAGACAAACTTTATATCATTTTGTCTAAGGCTAAAAAACTCCTACCTCAATTTGGTATCACTGCAGCTAGAATTGGGTCTCAGAAATACTCACTTCCTGACTAGAGGCAGTGAGTCTGTTGGACAGTTCCTAGTATAACCAGGAGTGAATCAATTAATATCTCTTTGTAGCCCAAGTTCTTATTGGACTACCTAGACTTACCTACAGGTCCAGATCCATTCCAAACACAGATCTACTAAAATAGCTCCACCTTAAATCCTTAGTTTTGCTAACAAAGCAGGAAGCTCAGAAATCCTATGATTTCTCTGAGCTTTAGTGAACAGAGCTTTTCTTTGGAAGGTACCAAACATCCTCAAAAACAACTGATAAACCATAGGTCTGGAATGGAATTTGAAGAAGTGTAATCTCACACTTAATTTTAAGAAAAAAACTGAAATAAAGCAAGAGGCGTCAGGGAAGGGAGGTGAAGCAATGGTCACCTGGAAGGTATTTTGCCTATCCAACATTCCAGTTCTCTCTGCCTACTCTTTCCCTGCAGTAATAATACAAGTTGGCATAAGGAGTTGACTTTGAACCATTGTTATGGTCTTTGGTACTTTAGAAGTGCTGTGTCGAAAGCTGGAATGGAAAAATGAGACCTTCAAAGGTCAAGAGTGTGCTGGAGCCAGCTTTAACAGACTCTCCATTGTTAAATTTTCAGTATAAACATTTACACTTTTGGAATCAGCAAATGCTACAAATCAAGGTTTGATTAATTGTTTTGTTGATTGTTTAGACTTAAGAATGTGATGGGGAAATGTTAATGCAGATTAAATTTACAATGTAAATGGGAAATTTTGCCAGGTAAGAAGTCAGGGAATGGAACAAAACTGTGATGTTTTCCTCCATTAATGATGTTTGGAATTAGGGGATAGTGACCTTCCACCTTAGAATCAATACTGTGTATTGGATTGCAAGGCAGAAGAGTGGTAAGGGCTAGGCAATGGAGTTAAGTGATTTGCCCAGGATCACACAGCTAGAGGATATTTCATAAAATATTTCCCTGATGTGCTTTCTCTTTTCCTAGTTACTATAATCATGCGACTGAGGCCTACACCCCAGTCCCTGAAACACCTGGATCCCTAAAAAATGTATAACCCAATCCCATGTCTATTTTGCATGAATTATTGATATATGAGTAATGGGATGAAAGATGGGAATTTTTGAACTAGGGCTAAATTTATAATAACTTACTTGACAAATTTGGGTTTTAGCTAAAATTTCCCCATTGTAAATACTTTTTGTATTTTCAAGAAAAAAAATCTGTAATTGATTTGCTGGGATAAAATATATGAAGACATGGCAAAGCCAACATTTTAAAAATCACTGAGTTTACAAGATTAGATCTGGAAATTTGGAGGGAATTGTGGTTTTCTCATAATAAAACTTGAGCAATCTTAAAAGGATAGGAGCAACCTTGGTAACGGTTCTAGTGGTTAAATCGCAGACAATTCTCTTAATAATTCTAATGGAAAATTTGAGAAGAATCACAAAAGTTCCCTAGGAGTCTTTATAGAATCTGGGAAGCAAATGGGTCATCCTTTTTTTCTTTTTTGTATAGCCATGATTTACCAGGATGGTTTGCCATTTTCCTACTCAGATGTCAGGCCTCCCTTGGTCCCACTAAGTCTAAACTAGAGTGGAGGGAGTGGACAGCTGAGAGTGATTTTGTAAGAGATTTTTATAAGAGTAGAAAAGACAAGACTCACCATGGGCAAGAGAGGGAGGAAGGAAAGAAAAAGATGTCTTCAAGTTTTCAAGTCTAATGGCTGTGAGAAAAGTGGTGCCATTAAAAGAAATAAGAAAGTCAAGGAATAGGAGGTTTTAGGAGAAAGATGATTAATTTGGTTTGGGGACATCCTCAGCCCCCCTGGCTGCCAATGACACAAGGCTATCCACGCATTATTATGGGTCCCCATTCCTCTGCCTAGACAACTACAGTCTTCTCCTAGAATGTCTTCTCATCTCTTTCCACCTCTAATCCACCTTTCAAATTGCTATTAATACAATACTTCTTAACCATAGATTAGAGGTCAAAATCTTCATTGGTTTCCTATTGACCACTGAGTCAAGTTCAAATTCTTCAACCTAATATTTAGACCTACCATCTGGCACCACAGTACTGTACTGGCATTCTCTCAAAATGCTCTTCTTCATACACTTAACCCTTAGCTGAACTGGGCAATTCTTTGTTGTCTCCCAGAACACACATCACATTTGCATCTCCATACCTTTGCATATACTGTTCCCTATGCCAGGAACCTGCCCTCCCTCTTTTCACTTATCCATCCATTCATATCCATCCTTTAAAGACTGGTTCAGATATTACCTTGTAAGGGCACCCTTCATGATTCACCAAAGATGGTATACCACCTTTCGACTCAGACCTTATTAAACATATTTGTAAACACGGTTCCAAAGTCTAGTGGTATGGGATTCTCTCCTTTGTGGTGGAGTTCAATGCCCCGTGTCATTGTGTGGACAAGGCAGAATTGGAGAGAGAGAACTATTCCATCTTTGGACTTGCTTCAAGTCTCTTCAGGTTCCCTGACCTTTGGGAATTTCTGGTTTCTGGCTTTGAGGGAGAAGACAGAGAATATCAACCCCAAGTCAGGTTGCTGAAGGTTAGATAGTAGATAGGTAGAGGTGAAGTTTGAAACCACATCTTCCAACTCCAAAACTACACTGTATTTCACTGCTTTAAGGCTGTATTTCTTGTCATCCTATGTAGTTGCATTGCAAAGGAAGGATAGTTTCATTGCAATGGAGATAATTACACCTGAACCCAAATTTTATTACTATTCATTGCTTTTCAGACTCTTTGGGTGGATTGAAAAACCTCAGAATTGCATTTTATTCACATCATCCCTCTATCCCCAATCAAACACAGAGAGGGACAGAGAGAGAGAGAGAGACAGACAGACAGACAGACCCACACCCATTAATCTAATTTCCATCAGTGAGTTTGGGGATTGTTAGTAAGATGACAGAAAAGAAAACAGAGAAACTGATTTTAGGAAAGGACCAGACTGCTACATCACAATAGAAGCCCTATTTAACACTAGTAAGAGGGGCAGAAGGAAAACCTATCTCTGGCTATAAGCTCTATTATATATTAGACTCTTGTTGAATGGCGTTTTTGCAGCCTGAAGGACGATAATCTGACTTGTGTTCTATTCAAATTCATATAATAATGAGTCATGTTTTGCTGGAGTTCTGCTATACAAAGAAATCAAAAGTTTAGGACACTGGAAGAGGCTTTAGAGACCATTCAGTATTACCACTTCACTTTACCAATAAGAAAATAGAGGGTCAAAAGTTAATATGAAATGCCAATAATAATAATGTTTATGAAAGTCGTCCCAAAAGTCTTCATGCAGTTGTAAGCTACTAAGCTTGTGCTCTATAGTTTCCAAAATACTTGTAAGGTAGGTAGTATTAGCATTATTTTACAAAAAAGAAAAATAGGTCTCAGGGAAGTTCAGTGACTTGCCCACACAGACTCCATAGTCACTAAGTAACCAAACTAGGATTTGAACCCAGATCTCTTCTGACTTTAGTTTGTGGCAGAGCTGGGTCTCAAATATGCATCCTTTCTCCTAGACCTAGCCCAATGCTCTTTCCACTGAAATGTGTTACCTTTGAAGATTGAAACAGAAATGCTTTTGGGCCAGCAACTCCATGAATGTTTACCTTGAAGTATGTTTCCTTAAGAAGGCTGACATTAGACTGGAATGAATAGTTCCAAGTCTCTTCAAGTAAATGAGCCAAGAATTTTTCTCAAATATTCCTGGCCAGGATGTCTGAGTGTGAGCATTGTGGGGAGTGTAGACTCTCGATTGAGCTTTTAATTCTTCTCCCCTTGAACAGTATTTAGGAAAGAAGAATTGAAATGCTTTCTGGAAACCTTAGAATCACATTTAAAAAAAGAAGATAAATTTCTTTAATATGTCATTGTCAGCAATGAGAATGGGAAAGGGGAGACATTTCTAGAAAGGATTAAAAAAAGAGGTTAGAGTTTTATGAGTACAAAAGAAAAACAGAGAGCATGATTAACTGAAACAAAGAATCCCTCCCACACATACAAAATACTAGTCTGAGAAACCAAGAAAGCAAAGCATTGTGGGTAATTAGAGAAAAGAGGCTTACTTCAGCAGTTTGATATTACACATTATCAGCTCCTTCCAGTTAACAAAAATCATAGCCACCTCTTTTTCTGTCAGCAGCTCAGACTCCATCAGCGGTTTCTGAAAGATCTACAGATGCAGAAAATGAAGCAGTTCAGTAAGCAAATGGTTAGCTTGTGGGGTGAGGGCAGCTGGTTTAGAGCAACCAAGATTAATATCCTCAGTATCATCTTAGAAGCATAGAAGCTTAAAGTCCTTACAGTCCTAAAGAGGTCATCTAAAACAGGCTCCCTCAATCAATTGAAAAATGAAATCATCTTTATAAGTGATTGCTAATTTAATCTTTAAAGGATAGGACTTTCCTTAATTCCAGACTAATTCATCTCATAACCAGAGGGAAGAAAGGTGTTAGCAGCGCTGCCTTAGTCTATAATTAGAAAACTTGCCCTTTATCAAACTGTGGATCACAAAAATGAAGGGAGCTTTGGTTAACTTTTCCCTGTTTGCATTCACCATTTCTAAGACCAAGAATTTTTCCCAGATATTCCTGACCAGGATGTGAGCATTGTGGGGAGTTTGCTATTGAGAAAAGAAGAAAATTTTCTAAATGGGGAGCCTGGGGAGGTATTAGGAGAGGTCTGCAAATACCAAAAGACCTTCTCTCAAGCAGCCATCCACACCAAGCCATACTTCATAGCAGGTGTCCATTGACTTTGAAATGATGTGTCTAGTCCATTTTCTGTGCTGGAAGAAAACTTTATGCAATTATGAGAATTGTGAGAAAATGTTAACACACTTTTTGAACCTAGCCTTGTATAGCTAGGAAGAGGGACTATCTCTACCCATTGCTTACAGACCCTCAGGTATGATGAACAGAAGCCCAATTAGAACCAAAGACTGATGCAAGGAATTTTCCAGCAATTATAGTCAAGCAACTCATGTATCTTATCCAAAACTGGCCTCATACTGATCAATTGGTTATCATTTCCATGTTCCTTTTATTGAATACAGATGCTAGGGGGAGTGAGACACTTCTTTTTATTTCAGGGAATTAAATCTGTTCATTTTTTCCCCTCCAACTTGAAAAACCCTTAATCTTTCCTCCAATTAGAAATCAGATTACCTAATTTCGAATCCTGGTTGTTTTCCTTTAATTAATTGGTCTTTTTGGTTAATTTGTTTGTTTTAACCCTTACTTCTGTCTTTGAATTACTAAGCAAGGGCTATGCATTTAGGGTTAAGTGACTTGCCCAAGACCACAGAGCTAGGAAGTGTCTGAAGTCAGATCTGAACCTAGGACCTCCTTTCTCCAGGTCTGGCTCTCAATCCACTGAGCCACCCAGCTGCCCCTGGTTAAATGTTTTAATGCATAGAAATCTGTTTCCCCCTGTATTTGAGGTCCATTGCCAAAGCTGAGGAGGTATGGTCCCGATTTGTTATGTAATTGGGTTGCATTGCTAATAAATCATTACATTCAGAAGCTCAAACCTTTGTTTCCTCAGTTATTTTATCTTTCACCCACCACACATTCTAACCATGCCTACAGCTGATGACTTATAGTACCCCTAAAGGCTAGGCTAGGAAAAGATCTCTTTCAGAGAAGAGTCACAAATCTGAAGCTAGAAGGTACCTAGGAAGTCATAACCCATTCATGTTACAGATGAGGGCACTAAGGTCTACCAGGATTAAGTCACCTGCCAGAGGATATGCAGGTAATAAGTAGCAGGACCAGGATTTGAAATCAAGCCTTTTGCGAATTCAGTATTCTTTCTGCTGCATTGGGCCATTTCCACTCCATGGATTGAGCTAACTCACTCAAAGATCTATCAAGGATGTCAATAGATATAGCCCTTTGCCTGTAAGCAGGTCAATGTCATTAGAAACAGCTGTTTGGAGAATTCAATAGCATCCTTTAGAAAGCTGGTCTTGTGTTTAATACATGAAATAAAATAAAATGAAAAATATAGCATAATAAATATAATATGTTAAAAATATATAATAAAATATAATATAATGAAAAAATAAAAGACCTATGAATTGTGGACAAAATTCAAATTATACCCTCTCACATCAAAAAAGTAGGAGTAAATACTCAATGATATGCTACTTCTGCCAGCCCTGCCCTCTCCTACCTAGCACATACAATACAATGTAACCCAAGACTTCCTATCTTGGAGTGAGAGGAATTCCACATATGGAATTCACAGAGCTTAGAGCCATATATTTTAGACAACATGAAACATTCCTTCCTGAAACTGACATCACTCTGTACCCAATAAAGTCTGTGAGTCTGTCTAGCCTTGCACTATTCTCCAAAAAGGCAGCCACCCCTGGATGTGCAAAGTGGAGCTTCCCAAAAAGGAAAAACAAGGGAGCAATCTTTAGTGGCTACCCTGCTTTGCAATGAGCTCCTGGCACTTAGGAAATTCCTGGAAGAATAAATAAAATCAGTGTCATTTGGGGGAATGAAGTATCTGGGAGGGAATGCTCTGAAACCTGGAAACAGATTCTCATAGACAGAGGCACAGAATGGTGGAATTGTAAAGGACTTCAGAGATCATCATACAATCAAGTCATTTAGACAAAAATGGCATTTAGTCAAAAAAAGTCATTTAGACAAAAACTGTCCTCTCAAAGAGCTTACATTCTTTTGATCAATCCTCCTATTTTGCCAGATGAAGAACCTGAGTCTTAGAAAGGTAAACTGACAGGGTGTATTAGCAGTCTCTAAATAGGATCTTGAATTATCATTGAGGGGCAAGGAGAGAGAAGAGGAAGATGTATTGCCCAAAGACTCCTTTTAGGGTGTTTGTTATTGAGCTGTTTTTCAGTCATTTTCAATTCTCTATGATCCCACTTGGTGTTTTCTTGGCAAAGAGAGTGGAGTAGTTTCTATCTCCAGCTCATTTTTACAGATGAGGAAACTGAGGACAAACAGGGTAAGAGACTTGCCCAAGCTCACACAACTAATGTCCAAGGCCATTTTTGCACTCAAAAAGATGGATCTTCCTGACTCTAGATCCACTCTATCCACTGTGCCGTCTTTTGGCATAGGAGAATAAAAGGGAAGGACAGAGAATCTTAACCCTAGGGAAGGGAGAAAGGTAATAACAGAGTGACAGGAAAGGGGTACAGGTAATTCTAGTTTCTAGAAAAATTGGCCTAGGGCTTTCATGTTTTAATGTGTAAGAATGTATAAATTTAGAAATATATAACATCAGGGTAAACTATCACTAGTGTCACATACCACCGTTGGCAAAGTATTTTCCTTTTAATAGATAAGTGATGCAAGTATTACTATCTCATTTCCCAGAAAAAAAAAATCAGACTCAGAGAGGTTGTAACTTGCCCATTAATGCACAACTCTGAAGTGGCAGGATTAGGCTGTGAAATCAGATCTCTCCTGAATTCAGATCTAGCAGCCTTTTACAACTGTCCCTCTCTTTTTTCGAATAGATATTAGCAAAAGCAAGGGGAGACATTCCATAGATATTTGATTTGGAATTATAAAAATACTAATTATTTGGCACATTGGCACAATGATATTTTATGTCTACTTAGTTTGCCCCCCAAAAAAACTATGAATTAGAGATTATCCCTGGTTTTGGATTATCCTAGAATGGTAACACATAGTTTAAGAGAAGAAGAAATAAATCACTTGACAAAGACATTTAGTGGAAAATTGTGAAATAAATGAGAGGAAAAGAATGACTAAGGAGAATTCTATTTTGACTATTCATCTCTTACCTTGGATGTAATCCTATCTTGCTTAAGTAAGAGACAATGTTTCTAGATTTTTCAAAGAACTTTTCTATATAGCAAAGCAATCTGTGGGTCAAACTGAGGTTATCTACGATAGCTGCCTTTGAAGTCTTTTTCTAATAAACTCTTGATGGTAGAGGGTATACAGGCATAGAAAGATGGATTTCACACAAACTGGGAATTGAAACCCTCATTCAAAGGAGGCAGCACATTTTGTTTCAGCTTCATGATCTCTTACATACTCTCATATACTCTCATATATTGATTCAAGTGTTTTCTGAGTTTCTACCATAATACTAAGTACTTGGTGGGGCAGAGAGAAAAGATCTTGTTTTCCTCATCTGCAAAATGAGAGGCTTGAGCACGATGATCTCCAAGGTTCTTTCCAGCTCTAACAAGCTGTGATTTTATTCAAGAATTCAGATCTCTTAACTTCCCACCCAGTTCTCTGGGCATGACCCTGTCTTTTGTTATGCAACTATTTAATTTAAAAAAACATTTTTTTTGCCTCTTCCCTAGCAATAAACTTATGAGTTAAGGATGAGAATTTGTTCCTACTTTTCCCAGAGGACAGGTCTCATGTCATTCAGCCCAGTCCCAGTGTTCTTTATACAACTGTTACTCCATCAAAAACTTACACATATTAAAACAAACAGCTGGCCAAACAATTCTTGGACAGAGCTCTCCATTTCACAATGTTACCACATTTTAGATGAAGCAACACCAAAATGTCACCCTCCCCATTGCTATTTTTACCTCTGTGACTAACTGCAGGTCATTGACATAATTCTCTTCTGTAACAAGTAGCTCATGGATATATCCCTGTCGTTTTCTTTCTGTTGGTGTCAACATATCCAAAAGATGTAAATCTGCACACCCTGGAAAATACAATGGCATTGGACAATTTATTCAGGGACGCTTAAAAGCCAAAAACCACTGGCCTAAAAGGTTATCCCTTCTTTATTATTCCTGATTTAAATTGCTTTAATTTGTTCCCTCACCATAGTCTCTAAAAAAATATTGAAAAGAAACTTAAGTACTACCAAAAAAATGTCTACTGTGTTTTATTCTAGAAATCTAGACCAAGAGTCAGAAAACTGAAAGGCAAATCTAGCCCAAACCCTGCTTTGTATGGCCCCAGCTAAAACTGCCTTTTACATTTTAAAATACAACAAAACTTGATTTAAAAATGTAAAAGCATAGGTTATTCCAAAGAGGGTGAGATGGGATTTGGCTCCATAGGCAGTCAAGTAGTTCATCACTGCTCTCGTCCAATTTGCTCTCATCCAATCACTAAAGGTACAAAATTCAACTACTAGAAAATAAAAACCTTGAACAGAAACACTACTATCGACTAATATACATGTGTAGTTTCAGTTGGATCATACCAGATCATCCTTAGGAAAGTAAGAGTCTTGGGAGGAAGGTTAGCCTATTTCCCTGGGCATCTTCTTTTTTTTAAAACCTTTAACTTCTGTCTTAGAATCAATATTACGTATTGATTCCAAGGCAAAAAAGCAGGAAGGGCTAGATAATGAAGTGGCTTATCCAGGGTCACACAACTAGGACATGTGTAAGCCAGATTTGAACCTAAGACCTCTTCTCTCTAGGTCTGGCTCTTAATCCACTGAATCACCTAGTTGTTCCGTGGGCATCTTCTTGATATCTGGCATCTTTAGGTCTAACCTACCTCAGGGTGATCTCAAAGGCTACTGAAGTTCCCACACTGTTAGGTTCCCATTGTTTACAATGCCATAAGATATTCAATGGGATCTCACTAACCAGGATATATTTGCTGAGAGGCTCAGCATTTCCTGACAGATATCAGATGATTTTTAATGTGTGACAGAACCCCAAGGCCAGAAGCCACAGCTTCCTTTGCTCTTTCTATGTAGAAAGCGCCTGTTTCTGAATTGATATGCCAGAGTTCTCTGCCCTCTAGGCTTAGAGGAGGTGTGATTTCCTCCATAGAATTTTTCTGGATTTTTCAAATTTCTTATTGTCATTTTTATTCTCTCCTAATTTCTCCCAGTGTCATTCCCTCTCTCTAAGAGTCACCCTATTTAACAAAGATTTTTAAAAATATGATTATACACACTTGTGTCTAGGAGCTAGGTAGCACAGTAGATAGAGTGCCAAGCCTGGAATCAAGAAGATTCATCTTCATGAGTTCAAGTCTGGCCTCGGCCACTTAGTCACTGTATAACCCTGGGCCAGTCATTTAACCCTATTTGCCCCAGTTTCCTCATCTATAAAATTAGCTGGAAAAAGAAATGGTAAACACTGCAATATCTCAGCCTCTCCCACCCTAAACAAAAGGGGTCTGGAAGAGTCATATTTTTCTGAAAATGACCAAAATAACAAAAATATAGGTTATTGTAGTGTCTGCTTCCAAACAGAGATGCCCAGGAAGTTCTTGCAGTTGAAATCCTTCTCTCCCTTTTAGGTTTTGAAAAGGTGTCATTTCCTCTATGAAATCTTCTTTGATTCTTCATATTTCTTATTGTCCTTTGTATTTCTCCCAATCATATTCTCTTTTTCATTATACCCATTTGTGCACATCCCCCTACTAGATTAACCTTTTTCTGAGGGCTAGGCTTGTGATATTTTTCAGATTTGTAGCCCCAGTGTCCAGCATGGTGCCTTACTCTTGATAGGCACTTAAGAATTCATTTGAATTTCAGTTAAGATGGTGACAACAGTAGCAGAAGGTGGGAACTTGCATAGCTTAAAAAAAACAAAAACAAGCAAATGCAACATGTATCATTTTTTAAAAACCCTTAACTTCTGTGTATCGGCTCATAGGTGGAAAAGTGGTAAGGGTGGGCAATGGGGGTCAAGTGACTTGCCCAGGGTCATACAGCTAGGAAGTGTCTGAGGCCAGATTTGAACCTAGGACCTCCTGTCTCTAGGCCTAACACTCAATCCACTGAGCTACCCAGCTGCTCCAACATGTATCATTTTTAATTCTCATCCCTTAAGATCCATTGGCTTAGTTCATTAAAAGCTGCCTGTGATGTGCTAAAGTTAAAATTCAGGATAGTCACAAAAATCAGTGGAAGCCCTCTCATTGGCTTGAAGATATAAACTTTGATCCAGTCTAGTACCTATTGCTAAATCTTTCAGTTGGCCTCACTGTATTTCCTATTAATGAGTACAAGGGATTGGTGAATGCCCTTTATTAAAATTTTTGTACTGACAATGAATTAGCAAGAAAAAAATTAGCGATCATTATTCATTGAATTCTAAAAGCTTCAGTTGACATAGCATGTACCCAGGAACAACCTAAAGTCTCTAATTTTTCTTTTGGGATTGGGGAGGTGTTTTATAACTCATTCAATTTGTAAATTAAAGGTAAAAATTTATTTTGTAATTCAGTTTAATTGTATTTTTAATAAAGGTAAAGTTTAGTTGCTATGTGAAGATTTAAGTTTGGTCCAGTTTTAGCTTCTTTGGCTTAATGAAGAAAAATGATTTTTTTATGATTGAGTAGGAAGAAAGGAAGGGAGGGAGAAAGAGAGGGAGGAAAGGAGGAAGAAAAGAAGGAAGGAAGGAAGGAAGGAAGGAAGGAAGGAAGGAAGGAAGGAAGGAAGGAAGGGAAGAAGGAAGGAAGGAAGGAAGGGAGGGAG
>NC_058132.1:409748136-409802962 GCF_016433145.1 Gracilinanus agilis | reverse complement strand
GAAGTAAGGAAGGAAGGAAGGAAGGAAGGAAGGAAGGAAGGAAGGAAGGAAGGAAGGAAGGAAGGAAGGAAGGAAAGAAGGAAGGACGGACGGGAAAGAGGGAGAGAGGAAGAGAGGGAGAAAAGGAGGAAGAAAAGAACCTTATGCAAAAATAGAGAAACTTAGCTTAAAGGGAAAGTTCTTTTCTCTTCTGGCTGTGTTGGGTTTGATATGCTCCATAGAGAAAGAGGTATATAAAAATAAGCTTGAAAAACAAGTAGAAATGGGATAAAATTCAGAGGAGGGGAGACAGCTTACTAGTACTCATAGCACTTCAAGGTTTGCAAAGCACTTCCATGTTATTACCTCTGTTGATGCAGCATTCCAAACTGAGATAAAAGGCCTGAACAAAAGTTAATTCAGAGCAGAGTTCATGATAGACAAATAATATGGTTAATAGGATCATGGGCTTGGAATTAGAAGGAACTTCAAAGGCCCCTTAGTCCAACTTAGCCCAACCCCTTCATTTTGAGGAATGGTGAGGTCATTTTGATATATGCAGGGTTTTTTCTATTTCATCTCCTCTGAACCCACTTTTTGCATTGGAATCACCTCTGTGCTGATTAAGTTTAGAGGGTCTAAGCAAATTCCTCATAGATCTTCTCCAGACCTCTCCTTCTTCTGTATCCATGTGTAAGCTGCAATTATCTTTTAGGTCGGTCTTTTGCTATTTAGTGAGAGGTACTACCAGCATTTTTTCATCATTTTTAACAACGTAAAGAAATCACCACAAGGCCAAAACTGGTTTGATATCTTGCCAATATGTTTGCCAAGGACACTGATGGTCACATAGCATCCCTGGATAAATACAGGGGTTTGTCTGCATCGTCATCATTGTAGCCTCACAGTGAGGTAAGATGGACAAAAACTACACTCAGCTTCTCCACCTGCACATCAGATCTGCAGAGAGTGGTTTGGGGATTTTGGCTTTCCCCTACAACCAGTTTGGGAGGCAGGAGTCGGGGGTAAAGTAAAATCCAAGAAGTCACTGCCAGCTATGATGTCCAGTTTAATCTATACTACAATGACGCCCACCTCCCAGCGGAAATGGATGAAATTCTAACCTAACGGAAGGACATTTTGGGTCTTTCACCAAGTTCCCTATTGCAAAGAAGGCTATATGGTGAAGGGGTCTGGTCCAATGAAGAGCCCCTGGGGATTGAGGACCAGCCTTACTACCTCTCCTTTCCCTACATCTGGCAACAGCTTGCAGCCTGGAGTCCCTGGCTCATTTATTGAAATAAAAAATTAAAAACAACAACAACAACAACAATTTGACTGTTTGTCAAACCAGACCAATGTAGCTTTTATTAGTGCTAGGCATTGGGGCACAAAGGTGAAAATAATTCCTCTCTTCACCAAACTTGCATATGCCAACCAAGGGCAACATTAAGTTAGAAAATAAATTCAGCTGCAAATTTTTACAGAAGACAGTGGAAGATTGTCAGTAGGACTGCCTCACAAGACAAAGAAAAGTCTTGGAGAAAAAAAGAGTCTTCAGCAAGTTTGGCACAAGATCTAATTAAACAAGATTATAAGAGCACTCATAGACTGGCTCTGGAGCCAGAGGATCTGGGTTCAGCAGTCCTGCTCTGATGCTAACTATCTGTATTGGTCTTTGGAAGTTACTTAATTTCAGTTTTCTTATCTATGAAATGAAGGAGATATAGCAAATGGTTTCTGAAGCTCCTTCCAACTCTAGCTCTAGGATCTCAAGTTCTAGGAAGGATAGAAGAAACAAATTGGGGGGGGGGGGAATGGAACACAACTGTCAGCATACCTATAATAAACTTTTTGCCATTTAGGACACTAGGACTCTCACATTTGAGCTCAGAGATCCTTGAGAAGGAAGTGAAAAGGGTGCTCAATAACACAAATGGGGCCAGCTAAGGTGGGTCAGTGGATAGAGTGAAGACCTCCTACATACCAGAGGTCCTGGGTTCAATTCTGGCCTCTGACACTTCCATCCTGTGTGATGCTGGGCAAGTCACTTAACCCCAATTGCCTGGCCCTTACTACTCGTTTGCCTTGGAACTAATACTTAGTATCGATTCTAAGATGGAAAGTAAGAGTTTTAATTTATTAAAAAGAACACTAATGGAAAGAACAGCTTGGACCAGATCAAGTATACATAGAAGGAATCCATACAGACAGGACCACAATTTTTAAAGCATCAAAAGATCACTTTTCAAGCTAGATAAGAGGGAAGGAAACCCAACAACTGTGAAAAATCACAGATTAAACTCCCCCCCCCCCAAACTGAGCTTGAGAACATTGCTTATTAATACAAATCCTCTCTCAACTCTATTAGAATTTTTATGAGAATGATCCACTTGGCGGGGGGGGGGGGGGGGGGAGGGGGCAGCTGGGTAGCTCAGTGGATTGAGAGCTAGGCCTAGAGACAGGAGGTCCTAGTTTCAAATCTGGCCTCAGACACTTCCCAGCTGTGTGACCCTGGACAAGTCACTTGACCCCCCCATTGCCTAGCCCTTTACCACTCTTCTGCCTTGGAACCAATACTAGTATTGATTCTAAGGCAGGAGGTAAGGGTTTAAAAAAAAAAAGAATGATCTACATGGAAATAAAAGGCCTAAGTGTGCTTTTTAAAACAATTTTCTACAGTAAATCACATCTCCAACTCACATGACTGAAAGGTATAGAAATCACAAGATCCCTTTGTCTTTATTGCTTGATATATATAAAATTTATCTCAGTATAATAAACTTCCTTCAAGACTCTCCTCAAAGTAAGCATCTCAACCCATATTAAAATGAGTAATGATTTCATGATATATGCAACCACAGAGATTATTTTCTGGTTACAGATGTCATGTAAGAACAAAAAAGAGATGTATTTGTCAAAGGTATTTGTCCCTGTCATGGAGGATTGTTCAGCCCAGAGCCTGGACGAAAGAGGAATTACTTGTAGATAATGAAGTTCTCCAGATGCTTCTTTCTTCCCTGGTAAATAATTTATGTCAAAGAATATTTTTAGTCTTTTGTATAGAGGGAGAAGAGGAGAAGAAGGAGCTGAGGTCCCTGGTGAGTGGCCCCCAAATGTCTAAAGCTAGTTTTGAACCAGAGATTTAAATATCAGATATACCAGAGATTTAAGCTTGGTATGGATCAATGCCTTTCCAGAGGGCTCAGACCAAATTAAAATCTATTTATTGTCCAAGAAGGCTTAACTACAATCTGAGCTCCCCAGCTGATGAAATTTCTGACCACTTGGTTATATGCCACCATCAGTAAATGAAAGACATTCGAATATGAGCTCTTTAAGAACAAGGACTGTCTTATTTTTCTTTTTTGCATCCCCAATGCGTCACACAAATATTTGCACATAGTAAATGCTCAACAGATGTTTTATTCATTCATTCATTCATTCATTGAAAGGCACTTCTTCTTGGTATAATAACATGTTTTAGAATGTTTTAATAACCATGTGAATTAGCAGATATCCATATGTTCAAGATATAAAAGAAACCACTGAATAGGATTATAAGTTACTTAATAAAAGTTCTCTTTTTAAGTTAGTTTTCCATTAGAATTTTGTGTTTTAATCAATTATACTTAAAAATAGCTAGTAAAAATGATGATTATAGCTGTCATTTAATATGACATTTTAAGGTTTATATGACACAGTGTACATTACTTATGTGATTATAGGAATAAACTCTAAAAGTATCTTACATTTAATGTCACTAATAAAGAAATTGATGTTCATCAAGATGCTTTGCCCAGAGTCACATGATTATAATGTCAGAGGTGGAATTCAAAAGCAGGTTTCCTCTGTCTCCAAGTTCAGAGCTACTGATCTGTTCGTCATTCTCAGACAGGAAATATGGGTAAACCAATACAAACATGAACCTTGCCCTAAGAGAGTTTAAATCTAGTTAGGAAGACAAGAATGACAAATACATGAGAATTTTGAAAATGATACAAAACTATATAATTATGTGCTCTGTAAAATGAAACAGATTGTGAGCATTGTGGGAATTCACTGAGAGAATTATGTTAGAGTAGGAAAAACTGGTAACAGTTCGTTGGAGAAGATGAAACATATGGAGTATTAAAAAATAAGTAAGATTTGAATAGACAAAGAATGGGGAAAAAGTATTCCCAGCCAAGGGAGTACCAAATGCTAAGATCAGAACAAGGGAATTAACAGGGGTGTGGAGTAATGGTTTCCAGTACACAATTAATGGGAGGTAAGACAAACAGAGTGGACCTTGAAATTCAGCTGCAACAATTCAAACTTGACACAAAGGGAACCTGCTGTAAGTACTTGATATGATTTTTTTAAATCATATTCTATATGAGTTGGCTGGGAGGAGGAAAAAACTTGGAGCAGAGGGGCATCAGTAGGAAAAATTGTGCTCTAGTCCATTAAAAGTGAGCTGATTCCCTTTTGTGAGTGAAGAATATAGTGAAAGAAAAGGCAATGAAGTCAAGTGGAAAAGGGAATTAAATGGAAATGTAAAGACCTGGATTATAGTTCCACTTATTTATTCACTCTTTGACGTTAACAAGTTAAGGCATTCATTTGTGTCTCAATCCCAGATCTCTCAATTATGAAATGAAAGAATCAGACTATTTGTCTTCTAAGGTCCTTACTACTGTCAACTTTCTTCATTTCTTTAAATCTTGTATTTTTCAGCCCTTGGGAGATAATTAATCTTCCTTTCATCTACTAGAAAAGACAGAATGAAGAAATAGTAGGCATGACAGCCTAATATGAGAATGATAACTGGTTTTTAGAATAGTTGTAGCCAGTTTCCATTGTGTGTGTGAGATACCTTTAAAGTCTTAGAATCTGTCTGGATGAATTCATCACAAAGTGATTAATTAGTAACTTAGTGAGATATGGTGGGAAGAACATCAGGTTAGAAGATTTGGGTTTAATTCCCTGCACTGTATACCTTGGGCAATTTACTTTAGCTCTCTAGGTGCAATTTCATCATATGCAAATCAGAGATAATATAATACAAGAACCAACAATTCCACCGGACTCATGCTGAATCATGCTATTTGCCTCCTGTTACAGAAATAATAGTTTCAAAGTGCAACATGTTTTTCCTTCCTTCCTTCTTTTTTTTGGCGTGGCTAATTGAGGAATTTGTTTTACATTTTTTTGGGTTTTTTCCAATTCATTTTTATACATTATTGAGCAAGGAACTATAATATAGTACATTAATCAATTACTATTTAAGGAAAGACTAGTTAGGAGGCCATTGTATTAGTTAACAGGCTGATATGACTAAATATCTTTGTAAACAAGCTTTGTTTTTCTTGCCTTTTCAATAGATAGGGAAGAAGAAGGGGAGGTAAAGAATTCGAAACTGAAAATAAGGTAACATTGAATTTTTAAAAATGGAGATAACGCTAAGTGCACAGCTTAGAGCTACCTCAGAGAGCTATTATGTAAGTCAAAGGAAATATATAGAAGGTACTTTATAACCAGGTGTCTTGTCATGGCATAAAGGTAACCAATCCTACATCCTTGAAGGCTCTGCTTGGTTAAACAAAAACTCCAGGCTTAGTAAGAGACTGTCTTCTTTCTAAAGATTGGCCCATCTCATCACCGATAGGCTGGTCACTTGGAAACGAATGCTTTGTTCATGAAAGCCATGGATAGGAATATATACTATTATTCATTATTATTTATTGTTCAATTGTTTCAAGGCCAACTCTTTATAACCCCACTTGAGGTTTCTTGACAAAGATACTAGAGCTATTTGCCATTTATTTCGCCAGCTCATTTTACAGATGAGAAACTTGGGGTAAAGAGGGTTAAGTGATTTGCCTAGGGTGACAAGGCAGGTAAGATCTGAGGCCAGATTTGAACTTGGGTAGATGACTCTTCCTGACTTGGCATGGCACTTTATCCACTGTGCCACCTGGCACAATATTACTATTGTTATTATTAATGGAATGGACCTGTGATTTCACTAGTATAGGGATCAGGCAATGAGGAAACTCCCTCCAACAATGCATAATTGACACCCAATCAGAATTTTACAGTCTTAGAAAGCTGCGATGCAGCCAGTGGCATAGTGAACAGAGAACTGACTCTAGAATCAAGAAAATATGAAATCAAGTCCTCCCTCCAACATATATCTAACTGATTATGTGATTCTGGACAAATCTTTAACCTTTCCACTGTTATTAAAAGTTACTGTTATTCTATAAAAACTCCCAGAGTAGAAAGTACTAATCTCCCTAAGAAAATGAGTATCAAACAATATCAATAAATTGACCACTTACAAATAATCACTAAAATAATTATTAAGTGAATTTGTACAAAGCACTAAAGAATATACAAAGAAGATGAACAGATGGTCTCTGATCTCATTGGAAAATAAGAAATACACAAATAAAAAATCAACAATACACAGTAGTATATGTTAAGTGCAAAGTGTATATAAGACAATAACTACCATAAAATGTCTTTCTTTTCCTTTTTAAACCCTTCTCTTCTACTGTATATTGGTTCCAAGACAGAAGCATGGTACAGTCTAGACAATGGTAGTTAAGTGACTTTCCCAGAGTCACAAAGCCAGGAAGTGTCTGAAATTTGAACTCAAGTCCTCCCATCTCCCGGCCTGGCTCTCTATCCACTGAGCCACTAGCTACCCCTACCATAAAATTTCTATGGAATCAGAGATTATTATAAGAGTATTGTGGGGAGGTAAAGGGTGTCGATTGAATCACTCTAGTCACTTCAAGCAACTAACAAGAGAATTCTAATCTGTATACCTTTTTCTGATTAAAAGACTTCTACTGAATCAATCAATCGAAGTCATTTAGGTATAAAAAGTCTTTAATATGGAAAGAGTAAAAGCTTATGGATGAAAGGAAATGGCATCTAATTGGGGTGTACTGAGATTGGCTGAAGAGACTAACTTGATCCCTATGGACCTTTGATAAAATATCAAACAAGTTTGGAACTGAGTATTTGAGTCATGCGATAGTCAGGGAAGGAAGAGCTTTGGTCTTCTTTCCCTCCCTGCTCCCCTTATCCAGAAAAAGGACTTGTGGACTTCAAAAGGTTGTCAGATTTTGGATTTTCCAAGGTCATCCTGGCAGTGTCCTTGAAACAGCTGATGGCTATGTCTACATCAAAGTAGACACACTTGACAAAAAGAAGATTTAGAATTCTATAAGGAGATTGGGGGAAAAAAGAAAGAAAACTTCACCTTAACTAAGGAGAACTTCATGAAACCCCACAAAAGGGAGAAAAGGACTTCTAGAAGCTGTGATTTGCTCCCCTTTGCCACCTGTGCTCTAAGGTACCCACAGTCTCCTGGATTCTGTATGCACTTGTGGGAGAGTGTGTACCTGATTTGAGAAGCATGTTTTGTACCTACTGTTCCTACATCTTACTTCCTCTATTTGAGATAAGTAAATAATCACGGAGGGAAGAAACACTGGTGAAGGAAGATTTGTGAGTTCTAATACAAGAGAATCCAAACTCAATCATTTAGGGTTTTGCCTAAAACCCTAAAGAGTCAAGTAGCTAGCTGTCCTCTGGAGAATCAATTGGCCAGTGTAGAGATGGGGGCTGAGGAGAAGGGTTGAGAGAAGCACCGAACCTAGAGGTAAGGCTTCATGGAGGAAGTAGAATCTGAGCTAGATCTTTAACCTGGGTAGGTTTGGGACAGGCAAAAAGATTAAATAATTCTGGGGGAAGCTAAATGGCTTAGGGGATAGAAAGCCAGACCTATGGATGGGAAATGCAGGGTTAAAATCTGGCCTCAAATACTTCCTTGCCATGTGACCCTGGGTAAGTCACTTAAGACAGAAGGTAAGGTTTAAAAAAAAAAAAAAGATTAAACCATTCTGGATGAGAAAAGACAGGAGATGTAGTTACAAAGGAAGACCTGGGTTCAAATCCCTCCTCAGATATGTACTAGCGGTGCGAACCTGGGCAAGTCACTTGACCTCTGCTATCTCAGTTTCCTCAACAGTAAAGTGAGGATAATTATACTATCTACCTCTCCTTTGATCCTTTATGAGGCTCAAATTAAATAAATAAAAATAAAGTACTTGGCAGAGTACCTGGAACAAAATAAATAATAAATGTTTCCTCTCTCCTATTTCTTCCCTCTCTTCCTTCCCTCCTTCCTTCCTTCCTTCCTTTTTTCCTTCCTTCTGAAAAAGGGCAACTATGAGAAATACCAGGTATATGTGAAGGAAAGACTACCATAACTTGCCTAGAACAAAGGGAATGTCAAGGAATATTAAGACTAGAATAATAAGTTGATAACAGACTCTGGAAGGCTTTGAATGCTAGGTGAGTTTGGGTTTTATATTGTAAGCAACTAGGGACAAAGGAAAAGTTTATGAGGAATGAAAATAATGATACAGTAACACAACATAGATAACAGAAATCACTGTTAATATGCTGTTTCTGACATCCCCATTTAAAGAGATGTATGGAAGAGAGATAGCCTCACAATAATACATGACCCTTTAGTCAGACTACTTGGCTACTTCCAAAGTAGGTGCCCAAATACTAGTCTTTGGGATTGTTCTCAGGTTAGAGAACAGGCTCAAAGGACTCTAAAGAGTCTTTTTTAGAGAATCTTGAAGAAAACTGAATCGGTCAAATCCCTCATAGGGTTATAATTAAGCCAAGATGTCCTCAGAGGTTTTCTAACATTGATGATCTTTTCTAGGTATGAACTCTTAGAGGGTTGGTAAGATGCTACTCCCACTGGGAATCTCCTAGACTAGGAGTTAGTTCAGACTCTAAATGTAACAGCAAGTCTTCCCCTTAACTGATCTAAATTTAAGGGGAAGAAATGCTGGCTGGGAAGAGAGACAGAGACAGAAACAGAGAGACAGAGTGTCTGTGTGTGTGTGATAGGAAGAAGAAAGAAATAACTTAACCATTCAGAAAAATGCCCTGTGGAGACAGAACTTGGGGATATGCTTGCCAGGAGTGTATCTCCCTTAGCAATAACAGCAATCGTTTTAATTGTTTGAAAAGGTATTAGATGTTGGCCTGAATATCTTATTCTTTCTTGGCAAAACCACAGAATACAATCATAAGAAATAAAGGACTGAGTGATTTAACATATTTGTGGCATGTTTATCATAGAGTCCTCAGAGGCCTGCCAACACATTCCACATCACATGACATTTAGAAGCCTTGCAAATTCCCTTTTGGCTACCCAACCATCAGTCATGAGAAAGCAGTTCACTCCAACAGTGAAAAGTCTACATGGAAATCTGGTTCTGTGGGTCAGTCTGCTTGCTTTGACACAGGTGACAGTCCAAAGGAAGAAAAGGAATTGCAAAAAATTCTTGAGCAATAAATTTAAAAGTGTGTGTGTGTGTGTGTGTGTGTGTGTGTGTGTAGCGGTGCCAATTACCTTTAAATAAATATCTCATTTATGTCTGATATCTATTTGCCTGCATAGGTAATCATTCCTCCTTCAAATACTGATCCATGAAAGAATGTTTCCTGTTAGGTCCTGAACTTTTTTCTTAATACAATGGTGAAAACCGAAAGTTACGAGGTAACTTGATTTTAGGATCCTCAGCAAAGATTAAGTTCTTCACTTTCTTTACCTTGTATCCACATATCTTAAATTCCTAAGATAAAAGTGCATTTTTTTTAAAAATCTCTCTCTCAATAGGCCAGAGATCTTCCAGATTATAAGTAATAAAAACTAAAGCCATCCCCAGTCAAATTTTGAACAAAACAAAACATCAGAGATATGGACCACAGAAATCTATAAGCAGGTGGTGATTTCTGCTATTACTGAGTAACTAGCAGAACAGCAGTTTAACAGATTTAAAAGGGAAACCAATTATCTGGAATCAGTGGATGGTTCTGTGGTTCCAGGATCACAATATGGTCTTTAAAGAAAGCACTTGCTTAACATCTCAATCCGTTTATGTGTAAATTGAAAAACTAATTATTAATTATAGTCCCAAGGAATACATAATGGAACATAACTCCTCCTATGGCAAAGATGGTGGAGAAGGAATACTAGGGCAGAATATTGTAAGCATTGTCAAATGTGGTCACTGTGCCAGATGTTTTTGTTTAATTATTCAATCTGGAGAGAGATTGAAAGGATAGAATGATAAAGGAGTCATTAAAAGACATCTTTTTTAAAAAATAAAAATCTGATTAACAAAGCTGATTTTTAAAATTTGTTGTGGCTACTATGTTAATGAGATGTGAGTTTACAGAATTCAGTGTCAGATGACTTCATTTTTTTTTTGCTCCACCTCACTCCATCTAATATTTTAATATTTATCTCTGCAAATAGGGACAACCAAACACAAGGAATAAATAAGATATAGAAATATCTAGGGTGCAACTTGGAGGGCACAAGAGGCACTTAAAAACACACACACAGACACTCTATTATTACTACTACTAATTTTGGTATAATCCAGGAAGGACACCTTTTTACATCTGTTAATGATTCCTTTATGCCATAGCATAAGATTATTTTAAAGGTCTTTTGGCATGCTGAGCAATACATATTAATATTATAACCTAAAAATTATCATAGGTAAATAAAATTTAGTTCATTCAACAATTTGTTTAACACCATTTTTTTTTATTAGAAGTTTGGGTTTTGTTTTTTTTGGACTTACTAAGTTTTAACAGAGGTAAATTAAAATTAGTTATTATTGTATTACTATCCATTTATTTTTGTAATTAGATCCAACTTTTCTTTGAAGAATTTGGCTTATGTGACGATTTGGAGCATATTCATTTAATCTTACTATTTTTTTATTGTCTCTATGCTAAATAAGGTAATTTTCCTGCTTGGCTCTTTTGATTTTATCAATTTTTATTATTGCCTTGGGAAGCTTACTAGAGGAATCATGCAGTAAATCTTTTTTCTGTGTGAAGTAAACCTTTTGAAACAGAAATAAATATTCCTCAATTTTAGCTGTATAAGTTTGTAGTTTTATATATTGAGTTTCAAAAACATCACTGGGAAAATAGTAAGATATTCTCTCTGTATTTACTGCTCTGCCCAGTCTCAACTCCATAAAACAAGATGCTCTCCTTTCCCCTACTCTCTCTCACCCACAGATTAAACCCATTACCTCTATTCTCATCATTTCATTGCTAACTCAAGCCTTGGCTGACACCACATCCACCAGCCTTCTTTCCCCTCTGATTGCCTCCAACCATTTGGGAGGATGGGGCTATAGCACCAAACTCCTCCTAATGCCTTCCTTTATAGAGGACTTTTTGGCTCACTCCACCCTGAATCTTCTGCTCTGCCTTGATTTCAACTCCATAGAACAAGATGTCTCCACACCCTGTAGTTCCTTCCTTGCCTCCCAACAAAGGGATTGTCTTCTCCCTTCAGGGAGGTGCCATTTAAAAGTATCTTACAAACTTCCTATGGACACCTGGGGACTCTAAGACTACATTCCCTGTGATCCAATGGGTTTCCGGTTTTTGGACGTGGGGACCTCTCTGACGTCCCCAAACATATAGGGCAGCTTAAATTCAGAGGGCGGCCTGGAGAAGGCCTCTTGGTTACCTGAGCGGGCTCCTGGGGGACAGAGAGGAGTAGGGAAGGTATGGAAGAAAATGGCGGAGGCGCCAGAGATTTCTTACAGGTGTGTGGTCAATTTATCTCTATCAGCAATGGCTTTTATTAAAATACTATTTTCCCTTTTAATATCTGCCTTCATCATTTTTAATCGTAACAATTAGGCTGTAAGCTTGAGGACAAGGATTATCTTTCTTTTTATTAATTTAATCCCCAGCACAAAGTAAACAGTTAATGAATGTTTATTGGGTTGAATATTCCTATAAAACTCTTTTGTCTCATTTCATTTCTCTATCTTAGAGTCCTGAATGAGCTCCTTAAAATTTTTTTTAAAAATCCTAAACCAAGAAGAATTTTAGGGAAAATCATAACAAAACTTGGGGTTGGGGAATGGGAGCAAGAGAAGGAACTATTTTTGGTTTGAAGGAAATCTTTCAAATTCTAAGCAGTTTCAATAAAACATCAAAGCTCTTGGGTATTCTTCCAGTTAATAAGAATGAACAGAATTTATTAACAAGGTAGTAAAAATAAAATCTCTCCATCCCCCAAAAAACCCTAATCACTCATTTCATTCTCAGAAATTTTCAACCAGGACACTATATATATCTGATAGATTAAAAATCATTCCTGTGGCATAACCATTCATCAGTTGCTATCAGTTAAAGTTAATAAACACTTCTTAAGAAGGCACTATACTAAGGACTAAGGATGCAAATCAACCAATCAATCAACAGGCATTTATTAAGAATCTTCTATGCTTTAAGCACTTTGATGGGTATAGAAAAAGAAAATAAAACATAGCCTTCATTCCCAAGGAACTGAAAATTCCTTGTAGAATAGATACAAAAAAATACACAAATGAGGAAGATAAAAGGTAGAATATTCTAGGCTAAAAACAAATGTTCAAGGAAAACCTTGAAGAGAGATCACTTCCTAAGGAGAGGAGAAAAAAATCAGGGAAGTCTTCTTGGAGGAAGTGGTGGTGGTATCTGAGCTGGGCCTTGTAGAAAGGATTTTAACATATCAAGAGGATGAGGGATGAGTTCTGAACTTGGAGATAATTAGGGAATGATCATTAACTGAAGACAATAGCTATTTTTCCTTTTGTCCTGGTATCATAAGTAACTAGCATAGTGTCCTTCTACATAGTATACAATAAGCAAATACTAATTGTATTTAACTGAACACAGCAGTATAATGTAAAATAATACTGGAAAAGTACACTGGGGCCAGAGTTTTAGCCATAACAAATGGCAGGCTAAGAAGTTTGCATTTTGTCTGATGGGCAATAAATAGGGAATCACTCAAAGTTGCTGTTGTTGTTATTAAATAGGAGAATAACATAGCTAGAACTTTTTACTAGAAGGATCCTTTTGTTGGCTATGTGGAGGATGAATTAGAAAGGAATGAGCCAGAATCAAGAGGGACCAATTAGGAGCCTGTAGCAAAAACTTAGATAACACTGGTAATGGGCCTCTGCTAGGTGTTGGCCGCTCTGTAAAGGAGGGGATGTAAAATATGTGATAGTAAAATCAATAGGACTTTATAATTGATTTGAGGGTGAGGGAGAGGTAAAGATTAAAGAGGATGCTGAGATTTTGAACCAACATGACTGGAATTATGGTAGTTGCATAAAAAGAAATAAGATAAGCCAAGAGAAAGACAATGAGTTTGGTTTTTGATATATTGCGTTTGAGATTTAGATGAATTTTCTTGGTGAAAATGTCTAGCAGACAACTGGAAATACAGAATTGGAAATAGAGAATTTGAAGCTAGATTAGAGATGGAAATTATCTGCATTGAGGTAATCTCTTAAGTCAGAGGCATGGATACAATTGCCAGATAGTGTATACAGAAAGTTTTCACATCTAGGAAGGGAAAAAGCCAGTGAATTAGTGAAAGAGATGAAGGATTGGAGAGATAAGTAGTAGGAATGGTGGGAAAGAATGGTGTCATGAAACCTAAACCAGAAGTGGAGAGTAATCAAGTGTCAAATGGATTATCATTACGTGAAAGTTGAGAGATCTCACAACCGCAATACCTGTTTTACTGAGAAAATGAAGAGCATAACTACTAATAAAGTAGAGGATTTAGTGAGAGAGCTGGAGATTTGAGGTTTAGAATAACTACTGTGGGATGTGTGATATTGACTATATCTGAGAGATTAAGGAAAAAAATGGTGTGCATCAATGAGTGCCTAAAGATAGATACCATAATTTGAGTTATCATGGTTTTTTAGTAGAAGAGAACATTTACTAATAGTAGATAGTAGTACCTACCATATAACAAACACTTTACAAATATCTCGTTTGAATCTTATAACAATTCTGGGAGGTTCTATTATTATCCCCATTTTACAGATGAGGAAACTGAGGCCAAGAGAGGTTAAATGACTTGCCTAGGGTCACACAGGTAATAAGTGTTGGAGACTGGATTTAAACTTGTCTTTCTAATTGCAGGTCCAGAGCTCATCTGCATCATCTTTCAGTCATTTTTCAATTGTGTCCAACTCTCTGTAATCCCATTTAGGGTCTTCTAGACAAAGATAGTGGAGTGGTTTGCCATTTCCTCCTCCAGCTCATCCTACTTGAGGAAACTAAAGCCAACAAGGTCACACAGCTAAGAAGTACCTGAGGCCAGATTTTAACTCAGAAAGATGAGTCTTTCTCACTCCTGACTCAGCACTCTATTCACTACCACCTAGCTACCTCTGTTGTATCATCTAGTTGCCTCTAATACCTCCATCAGTGCTCAATTGATGAGCTATGAGCATACCTTCTTCAGCCTAACAGTGAAGGTGACTTTTCCATTGAGATTATCTTTCATTTTCATTTTATGTATATTACAAGTAAAATTATTTACATGCTCTCTCTCCTATTCAAATGTGAGTTCCTTAAGGGTAGAGACCATGCTTTTGCCTTTCTCTGTAATCTCACTGTTTAGCATTGGCACACAGAAGCCTCTTAGATTCAGGAATAAACAATAAAATTAAAACAAATTAAAAAATATAAGCAAGAATGCAGGGGATGAAAGCAAGCATTGTTGAAATGATTGACTCTGAAGGAAGCAATGTCTAGGAAGAAAAAGTGTGATGGTCTAGGACAACTTCTCAAAGGAAATTCCTTCAATCCCTGACAGTCCCTTAGACTCATTCAGAGGGTCCATGAGGTCAAAACTATTTCCAAAATAATATTATTCCTTTTCCAACTACATATTTGTGTGAAGCTGGTCTTCTTATCTTTCAACCAAAACAATTTATGCAACAGATTGAATGAAGAAGCATATTTGAGAATCCAACTGTCTTCTAATAAGCCAGAAATTAGAGAGATTTTGGAAAACATGCAAAATAATGCCACACTTCTTATTTTTTCATAGAAATGTTATATTTACCTATAATGGATTTGTGCTATTTTTAAATGAATTATATATTTCTTAAATTTACCAGTTTATATTTCTAATATAGTAAATGTTGATATATAACTCATACAAACTAAAGCTCATTGGGGTCTTCAATAATTTTTTCTTTCCTTCTTTTTAAAAAAATACTCTTACCTTCTGTCTTGGAATCAATACTGTGTATTGGTTTCAAGGCAGAAGAATAGTAAGGACCAAACAACGGGGGTTAAGTGATTTGCCCAGGACCTCCAGGCTCTAGGTCTGGCTCTCAATCCACTGAGCCACCTAGCTTCCCCCATCCTCAATAATTTCTAAGAGAGCAAAGGTATCTTGGAGATCCAAAAGTTGGAGCACACACTGTCTAGTACAACAGAAATTAAGGGACTAGAAGTTATGATGATGGAGAGAAAAAGGGAGAATGCTTCAATGGGAAAAAACTAAGGACAGGAGCCTGATCAAGAATGAGAATTTTAGAGTTCTAGACAGTGAAGATGTTGCAATATTTGGTGTTGGTGAAGTTTAAGGAGTGATCATCACTGTGGGTGGCTTAAGTCAAATGGATGGAGATAGGGGTCATGGGAAGAGAGAAAGGTGACAAATTGTCAAGACAGGGTTTTATATTAGAAGGATCATGAAGGTGAATACTGAAATCATCAAAAATGATGACTGAAGATAGAGCAAGATTTTGGATAAAATTCTTCCTGTACATTTCTGGGTCAGACTATTGGCCAAAGAATCTTTATCTTTAACTTTATAACATTAAAAACTCTTCTGGGGGGGGGGGGGCAGTAGCTAGGTGGCTCAGTGGATTGAGAGCCAGGCCCAGAGACAGGAGGTCCTGGGTTCAAATTTGACCTCAGATACTTCCTTGGGCAATGACCCTGGGCAAGTTACTTAATCCCCTTTGTCTAGCCCTTACCACTCTTCTGCCTTAGAACCAATACACAGTAAGATGGAAGGTAAGGGTTTAAAAAAACAACAAAACTTCTCTGACTCCAGCTCAAAGCTCAGACATGAAAGCAGGAATCTTCACTAGAATCCTTTCCCCTTCCATCATTAGTAACTGACTGGGAGAAAGTTCATCCTCTGCAGATGGCATGATTTAATTCCAGTGCTATCTTCTCAGTAGACATACTATGTTTAAAGGGCTTTCCAATATAGCTTGTTGGGCTTCTTATTTAGTGGTGGAAGAGAAGAGGAGGTTTAAGAAAAAGAATACTTTTTATGGTTCCTGCTGAAAACAGACAAATAAAGAGGAATAGAACAGGGACAAAGGTAATGGCATAAGCTTTGTGTAGTATCTACTGTTTAATATGCAGTGCTAAACCCAGGACCTCTCATCTCTAGGCCTAGTTCTCAGTCCACTGAGTCAGCTAGCTGCTTTCTCCCCCGCCCCCAATCCTTCCTTCTACAAAACTGTACAATTGACCCTCCCAAAACATCTCAGAACCCAAGTTATTTGCACACATGTCTAATGTCATAACCACAAGGATAGAATATAACGCTCTTAAAAAAAGATCATCTCATAGGAACTCTTTCCAACTCAGAATGACATCAATACCATGCTGTTTGGATAAGGTCTTGTGATATATATATTTACATATATGTAATGTTATTCATAGTGTACACTTCTGCCCTCTCAAACCAGGATCCAATCTTGTGATACTTATATAAAAAATGCACAGCTATGCAAGTAAAGGTCTTCATTTGGATTCCTCAGTTTCTTCTTCCTCTAGAGCAGGAGAGGTTTTGTTGCATCAAAAATTGATAAGCAATTTATTTATAATCCACAAATATTTGTTAAAAGAACCTTATTTGCCAAGAACTGTGCTAGATGGTGAGGAAACAAAGACCCCCTCCCCCAAGAAATTCAGTCCATGCCTTCAAAGAGTTTACATTCTAATAAGAGATAAAATATCCAGATAGTGCAGGTATGGAGGAATCTTTGTGGTGGGTTTTTTTTTTTTAATGAGATCTGTGATTTCATTATTATATGTGGATACTGGTGAGGTGCTTTCTTCATCAGTGCAGAGTAGAACTTTCTCTTCCATTTAGAGGAACAGAGATTTTCCTGAGTCATTGAGAAGTTAAGTCAGGGTCTCTTAACCAATATGTGTTAAAGGTGGGACTTGAGCCTAGATCTTCTTTATTCTGAGGCCAGCTTTCTATCCAATACACCATGTTGTTTTTCATATAAAATAAGTCCATGGGGGGAGGAGAGGGGAAGGAAGGGCATTAGTAGCCAGGAGATCAGGAAAGGCTTTCTATAGGAGTCCATCTTTGAGCTGAACCTTGAAAGAAATCAGAGATTCTAAAAAGATAGAAGTGAAGCAGGGGGGAGTGTATTCTAGAGGTGGGAGACAATTAGTCCAAGCATAAAGATGGAGTATTTTGTGTAAAGAACAATGTTTACTGTTATTGAGTCTTTAAAGGGCAGTTTTGGATGGATCAGAAAGGGCATGGAGGGGAGTAATGTTTAATAAGGCTAGGAAGAAAGGTATGTTGGCATCAGGTTATGAAAGGCTTTAAATGGCAAACAGAGGAATTTACATTTCATCTTATTTGTAAATGAAGTTTTATTAAGGAAAGTCAGGGCCCAACTTGGACCTGAGGAAAATTCCTTTAGCAATTATGTCAAAGATGGGTTGGAGAGACAAAGAGACCAAATAAGAGATGACTGCAAAAATCCAGCGAGAAGTGAGGGAACCCTGAACTAGTGACAGCCACGTGAGTAAAGAGAAGAAAGACATGAAAAAAGATGGTGTGGAGGTGGAATTGACAAGACTTGGCAACTGATTGGCTATATGGAGTGAGAGTGAGAAGTTGAGGATGACACCAAGGTTAGATACATCTATTTAAATGAAAACACATTCCCCAAATAAACCAAGACAAATTCAGTGACTTCATGACTATAGCTTTTTTTGCTTAATAAGGTCATCAAGGAAATACTTCATACTCTTACATACTTGGAATAAGAAAGACATTTAGTAATGTTTTATTTATTCATTTAAAAGTAGAATGATTTTTTTCTCCCTAGCTGATCAAATTTTCATGATCAGGTTTTAAAATTCTAAGAACACAATTAATAGAAGCTGTAGTAAGTGGTTCCAAAGTGTAGACAATATGGACACAAATCTGGAATGGCAATATCAAATTTAAAGCATGTGACCAAAGTGTAAAATACGCATGTGTTTAAGCCATATGGTACAAGATAGGCAAAGTATAATTTTATATCATAAAAAAAAAACTTTACACAGTGAAATCTCTATTTTTGATATACATGAATGCACATTAACTATATCATTCCTAACCATAAGAGGAAGGGAGAAGAGATTTGAAGACACACATCAAAGGGCAAAATTTCAAACCCATTTAAATGATCTGTCCTTTTAACAGGAGTACTCTCCTGGGGTACTGCTGCTGCCAACATCACAAACTCAGAAGGCATAAAATGCTCATTCTTCATTGTACCTAGTAGGCTTCTTCCTAAGTAGCGAAGGTTAAAAGTTATTCTTGGAGTAAAAAAAAAAATTTAAAGGGTAATTACTTTGCTTACTCTACTCCTTCAAGCAAGTATATGATAGCATGGAGTTTCAGGATTTATGAGAAGCAATGAGGCTTGCTGGAGAAGTTTCTCCCCTGTAGAAGTTGGCAATGGGTGTACAAGAGCCCATGGGAGGGGAAGCTAGGAGTGCAGTCCTGAAGACCTGTGTTCAAAATCTGACCTCAGATACTTCCTAGCACTGTGACTGTGGGCAAGTCACTTAACCTCTATTGCTTAGCCCTTGCAAACCTTGTCTTAGAGTCCATACTAAGAGGGTAAGAATTCAACATTTTTTAAAAAGTGCCTTTGGGAGTTATTTATGATTCAATTAACTAGCAGGAGGGAATCAAGAGATAATACAGATTTCCCACTGGTTCTAGGAGCACAGAAGACCTTAGTTTGATTACAGGCAGCTCTGTAAACTCAGGCAAATCATTTAACCTCCCTGGACTTCAGTTTCTATCATTTACGAAATGAAGATAACACTTATACTATCAACCTCGTGGAACTATTGTGGGGCAAGCACAATAATGTGCTTAAAAAGCTAAGTAAATATGAACTATTCTCACTCATTTTTGTATCCCCCAGAGCCCATGATAAATATGAATATATGTTACAAGTCAAGCAATCAAGGCAAATGTCCAGAGATATATTGCTATTGTTGTGGTAGACATATTCTTGGGACCACCATTCTAGGAAGATACAGTGGGCTCAGTTGCCTAAATGGTAACTTAAATGTGCATAGCAACAGTAGTCTGTGTAACCGATCTGGAACAATACCTTCTATATTTCTGTCACAGTCAAGATATAAAGTAAAGCCCCATGGCTGCTTGTAACATAGATTTAAATCGGCTACTAGTCACATCACATCCCAAAATACAACGAGAATGACATAACATATGGCACTGCCAACGATTCAGCAATTCTCATCCTTGATAGCACAATTACGATGGGGTTGTCTCTCCTGTGTTAAGTGTCATCTTTTGTATACAAAGTAATTCCCAGAGAAGTGGACTGGAATGTGACTTGAAGATGAAACTGCAAAATGTCACTCAAGAGAATCTGATTAAGTCTGGGTTTCAAATTGAGTAAATAATCATTAGTAACCAGGAAACAGGCCAAGTGTTTGCACCATTCGTTGGTTTACCATGGTTTACGCAGTGGTAGATTTCAACAGCAAGAACACAAAACCATGTGGATCTAACCTTTATATGAAGAATTTAATTATCTACATAAGAAGTTAATTGTAAAGCCTGTATTACAGTTGTTAAAGCTGCAGATTTTATATAGTTATATATTTTACATTCATATCCATTAAAATACTGAAGTGTAGATCATTGAGTAGGGGCATCCCTCATTATCTGCACCACAAATGGAAAAGGAATCTTTTAATACTGTCAGCATAGAATTTCAGAAGAAAAGGAGACAAAAAAAACATAAGATAATGAAATATTAAAAGTCATTAGTAGAACCGATATATTGTGCTTGAGACGCTTTTTTTTCCTTGCTGTGCAGACAGCACCAGGCATTTTAATAAGAGCTTCAGACTAATGTTTAAAAGACAAACATGCTTTGGCTAGAGTACATCTACTACATAAAATGGACTTTAAGCTCCATTTAATATTAATCTATATAAATTCCACAGTCTAGTTAAAAAAATGTAAACACTGGAAATTAATTGCAGGGATATTTCTATACATTCTTTCTTGTCAAGATAATAACTTGTTCAAAAGATGTCATTCCATTGTCATAGAAAAGTAATCATAATAAAACTTCATGTAACAGAGACTAAAAAGAGATCAGGGATGTTAATGATAAGAGCCATCTGGATGTAGTTTACTGATTTATGATAAGAAAATGCACACCACCTTCCTCCCACCCCAGGGAACAAAAGACGCCCCAATGAGATAAATCTGAGACAAAACCAAACCAGAGATGCTTCCTCATGGAGCTACAGGGTAACTGTGCAAAATAAAATTAAGGTAACCTGATTACAGCATCATACAAGGGTACTATCTTTTGCCATGGAAGGAAATTGATTTCATCTGTACAGGATGTAGAACGTACTTAACAAGGTATACCTGATAACATACAAAAACTAGCAAAAAATTCCTTATTTCTGTTTTAACTGGTCACATTCTTAATTTCCTTAAAACTTCATCTAACACCTGTACCTTTGCAATAGGAAACCAAACAAAACAAAAGACATTTTGATCAGTAACACTGGACAAGATGAAAAAAAAAGTCTCAGATTTATGGATATTTGGAACATTTTTAATAGCACATGCAGCATTCCTTGATAGTGGGTCTTTTTGCAAAACCAAAACAGTAAAGAAGTAGATTAATTTATTTTTTCTATGAAAAGGCTAAAATATACATTTAAAAAATAATTTGAAAACTATTGAAAACACCTGTGCAAAGGTGGGGAAAAAATCAGTTCCAGTAACTACGAAAGCCACAAAAGGACCCACTATCCTGTGTATTTTTGTAATTTTTTGCTTCTATATCTGTAAATAATAACTCAAACATTGCGATCACATGCAACTAATGTAAAATGAGGTAAACTGCTCTGCAGTGTGTTCTTCTACTCAGAAGGCAGTAGATGATCATGCTGGAAGTCACATGATCAAGGCTGCATCTCCCATCATCCCTCTGGGCAGTGATATGGGATAGTGGGTCTCTTTGAGGACTTTCAAGCCTGAGTGGGGGATGGACAACATATGATTCCTAGAAAAAGGAGGAAAACAACACATAAGCAAAACAAAACAATGAGCAAAATTCAAGCTAGGAAAATGAATCAGGCATGTAAACAGCATGGTGCTGAAATGATTTAAAAAAAAAAGATAACATGCTACAAAGGGGGATGGAACTAAAAAAAAAAAATCCCACAAAATAAGGTTTTGCACTATGGAAGGTCTTCAAAGAGACTTTTGCAAATACAGCAATGGTTCTAGCTTTGAGTTCTGCAAATTATAGCAGAATCATAGCAATGCTGCATGTTTTACTGTTGAGATATCACAGAGCAATGGAGCCAATAAAATTACTTACATTGCTGGCTTGGATCCATGTCTGTTGTCATTTTCACATAATTGGATGGGAAGAGTCCCACTTGTCCATTGACTTCTCCTTTCCACCAATCAGGATCTTCCTTATTAAGAACATTGATGATCTGGCCTTTGTTGAATGCCAGCTCATCATCATTCTGGGCAGTGTAATCGTACATACCAATCACTTGGCACACTGTAAGATAAATGGAGAGGCTTAGGGGGCAATACTGATCGTGGAGTTAAGAGTTGGATGAGAACCTAAATATCCAACCAATACAACCTCTTTATTTTACAGAGAAGGAAACTAAAGGCCAAAGAGGTGAAGGGTTTATCCAGAAACTGGCTGGGATTCTAATCCAGGGTCTTCTGCCTACAACTCCTTAAATAAGTGCCTCCTATGTGCCAGGCCAAGTGCTAATTCCAGGGTATAAAAAGAAAGGTATGAAACAGCCTCTGCTTGCAAGGAGGACACAATCCAACGGCAAGAGGCTATATACAATTATGTTCAAGAAGATAAATTCAAGTTAGGAAAATGAATCAAGCATATAAGCAAACTGGAACCAAAATGATTTTTTTTTAAAGTAACCAAACATGCTAAAAAGAACTAAAGAAAGAAAATTTCATAAAAATAAGGTTTTACATTATTTACATTACGTTATCTTCAAAGAGACTTTTGTAAATGTAACAATGTAGCTTTGAATTTATGCAAACTATGTCATCTTTTAAAAAATGTATTCATTTATTTTTAAAAACCCTTACCTTCTGTCTTAGAATCAATATGTAAGATTAAAAATTAATATCCGAATACTCCAAGTATTATATTTTATAAATATTTATTAATAATAACTTGAAGTAAAGGAAAATAAAAGACAAAACCAAAAGCCCAAGTAAAACCTGTTTTCCCAGCCCTGCATGGGAAAAAAAAGAGGAACAGGGAGGGGTTACACACAACTATACACAAATAACGTAAGCACACAAGCACACTACTTGGGGATGAAAGGTGAAAGGGATGCTGGGAGATGTAGTTCAAAGGAACAAAATTTCTATTTATACAAATACCAAGTATCAATTCCAAGGCAGAAGAAAGGTTAGGGCTAGGCATTTGACTTAGCCAGGGTCACACAGCTAGGGAGTGTATGAGGTCAAATTTGAACCTGGGATCTCCTATCTCCAGGCCTGTATCTCTATAAGCCACCTCACTGTTCCATCTATCATGTCATTTTAATATTAAAATTATTGTTTTACAGTGGATTTGGGGACTTGGTAGTGCTTGTTTCCACTTACCAGATAAACCTGAGTCTAACAAAACATAAGAACCCTCAAAGCACTATATTGACTAAATCTTTAAGCAGTTTTCTTTTTCATTGTTATATTTGATATTTCACCTCATATTTCCTTACAGTCTTTACACTTCTTTGTCTTTATCCTTTGATAGATATTTTTGCTAATTTTTCCCTCACATTTTCTGAGAAAAAAATTTTCATAGGAGTATAGATTTAGGGCTGGAAAGGAACTTAGTGTCCATGTAGTCTAACCCATTCATTTTAAAGATAAGGGAAAAGAGGTCCCTATTAGGGGAGGGAGAGAATAAGAAAGTATTATATACTGAGAATCTTTCTAAATGTTTTTACAAATATCATCACTTCTGATCTTCACAAGAATTGTATGAGGGAAGTACTGCTATTATCCTCATTTTACAGCTGAGGAAACTGAGGAAACTGGAAATTAAGCAACTTGCCCAGGGTCACAGGGCTAGTAAGTATCTGTGGCCTGAATTGAACTCAGGTCTTCTTGACTCCAGATTTGGCTCCTCTATCCACTGTACATAACAGCTGCCTCATAGAATTAAAATGACACTCCCAAGGTTATACAAATGGTAGAAAATGGATTTGAACCCAGGTTCTTTGACCCTAAGTCCAGAAGTCTTTCTTTACTAAATTTTTGGAGCTATCAGAAATTCTGAGACTGCCACTTTGGAGGTTCTGTCTTTTCCATCTAAGGTCTATGTATTTTGTAATAATTTTGATAATTCAGTCTTTTTTTTACCTATATTTCTAATCAGGCATGAATTATTTTCCAAGACAGGAGGTCTGCTGTTGCTTCATTCAATTTTTAAAAATTCTTTTTTGTATTTTCCATATAGTATTCTCTGTATAAGAGGAAGCACAATATAGAGAATTTGCCTTGAAGCCAGGAAGTTCTGAGTTCAAGTTCCTCCTCTAAAACAAAAAGGTTGCATGATCCTGGATAATCCTCTCAGTGCTCTGGACCAAAGGTGTCCAACTCAAACAGGAACAGATCCCTATGAGCCTCAGATGGACTTAGAAAACCACAAATTGCTACTATATATAGGCATATCGTATTTATTTAGTTATTAAACATTTCCCAATTGTATCTTTTTAAAAAAACATACCTTCTATCTTAGAATGAATACTGTGTATTGGTTCTAAGGCAGAAGAGCGTTAAGGGGTAGTCAATGGGGGTTAAATGAGTTACACAGGATCATGCAGCTAGGAAGTTTCTGAGATCAAATTTGAACCCAGGACCTCCCATCTCTGGGCCTGACTCTCAATTCAGTGAGCCACTCAGGTACTCTTCCAATTTTTAAACTGTTTCTGGCTTCACTTGGAAATTTTGTAGGCTACTTGGATGCTGAGTTTGAAATCTCTGTTTTAGGCAATTCTTTAAGATTAATTTTTTTTTTCATTATTTCTGTGGAATTACTTTTTTTTAGCATTTTCTAATTTCAGTTTGATTTTATCCCATGATTTGTTTCCTTCCTTTAAGTCATTCTTTTATTTAGTTTTGTCAAGAGCTTTTCCACCTGTGTAAATTTTTATTAATTTCTTCGAATGTGCGGTTGATATTATGAGGAAATCTCTCAGAATATCCCACATGGTTTCTTTATATTTATTTTCTTTCTCTGACTTCTGCTACTTTGGAAAGTTCAGGTGCTCTGAGCATTGTTTAAATTACATATATATGTCAAATATATATATAAATATATAATATACTGTTATCATTTTTCATTTTTATAGCAAATTAACTTGCTCTTATATTTATTATTTTATTACTGTTACCATTGGCTAACATATCTTCATCTTTTTAAATAAAATTCAGACATAAACAGTCTTAGGACAAATCTTTTTCCTGCTATTATTCTTATATTGAATGTGTTGGTTAATGTGTTGCCGTGGATAAGAATGCCAGGCCTGAAATCAGGAAGACTCTTCTTCGTGAGTTCAAATCTGGCCTCAGATACATACTAGCTGTGTGACTCTGGACAAGTCATTTAACCCTGTTTGCCTCAGTTTCCTAATCTGTAAAATGAACTACAGAAGGAAATGGCAAACCACTCTAGTATCCTTGCCAAGAAAACCTCAAATGGGGTCATGAAGTTTTAAATGATTGAGCTTAAATGTCTTAAGTGAATTAACAACATGTGAAGCTTTTTATATCCCATAGAGAAGATATAAAAAGAAAGGTAAAGATAGTCCTGTTCTCAAGCAGTTCACAGCATATAACAGAGGAGACACCATGCAAACAACTACATCTAAACAGGCAACACACGGGTTAAATTAGAGATAATCACCTGAAGGAAGGCACTAACATTAAGGCATTCTATAGACTATTTCTGTGGAGGCAGCTAGGTGGCTCAGTGGACTGAGAGCCAGGTCTAGGGCTGGTGAATCCAATACATAGTATTGATTCTAAGATGGAAAGTAAGGCTTTAATTAAAAAAAACAACAACAACAAACTATACTGTACTGGTAGATAAAATAAATCTAAAATATTATAATATAAACCTATCCTCTATTGGCTCATCCTCAGAATAATGTCAACAGCAATGGCATACAACTCATTCTGGTCTGCATGATTGTGATGTCTTCTTTGAGGTCTCTACATAGTGAAAGCTTTTCATTTCATACAGCTTAGAGGTTATAAGTAATTGGAACCAAGACATCAACTTCAAATGTTATTCTTAAGTTTTTATGGATCTATGTTATATCCAGATACACATGGACAACATTTTGGGATCTTTGATGATGGTCTAGTTACAGTACAATTTATATGTTGATTTACTATGGTCTGTATTCTTAGGTTGGGGATTTGCCATCTATTTTGTTGTTGTTTGTTGTTCTTTATTTGTGAAAAAATATTTGTTTTAATTTTCTGTGTGTTTGAACTTTCAATTATTTACTTTCTCTTTGTTGTTTTTGCTTGTTTATTTTATTTTTATTTTTCTTTGTTGGTTTTTATGGGATGTTTAAAGTATGTCATGCTATTATTGTGGATCATCTTCTCCTGACATTTATTATTTTAAAAATTCTTACCTCTTGCTCCTTACTACACCTTCCCCCATGCCCTCCTAACCACAATTTAAATACTTGGAAGAAAATCAATAAATAACACCACTTTTAATGTAAAAAATATGTATAATTCTTTCTAGAATACTATTCTAACAAAGGCACTATTCTACTGTATAGGACAAAACTTCTCAGGTCCTATAGCAGTGAAAAATGCTGAGAGAACACTTTGATAGAGAAAGAGAAAATTTTGACTATGAAGACTCTAAACTGAAAAATCAACTTTCAGATAAAAGTATTTTTCAATTAAAGCAGTGATTCCCAAAGTGGACACTACCGTCCCCTGGTGGGTGCTGCAGCGATCCAGAGGGATGGTGATGGCCACAATTTCCTATTAATTGCTATTAAAATGTTTTAAAAAACTAATTTCCAGGGGACTAAGTAATATTTTTTCTGGAAAGGGGGCGGCAGGCCAAAAAAGTTTGGGAACCACTGTATTAAAACATCTCTTACTTACCTGCAGGTAGTGCTATTGACTTAGGTGGCTCTGTTGGAGTTATTTTGCTGGTACCAGGACTTAAAAGTTTTACATAATTAGCTGGGAACCAGCCTATCTGACGCTTTTTCCCACGTGCCTAAGAAAAAAATAAACACATTAAAAAGTTTCAGATATGGAATAACCTATTATCACCTTTGCTAATTTGTGGCAGACTCTATGTTAAAATCTCAAGGTTGTTTTCATTTGAATTCTTTTTAATTTTAGTGATTTGAAGCAATCTTTCATGTGATTAAACTACAAAGCAGCCAATCTTGACATGATTTGAAGTAATTACATGGATAATTTCCATTTTGATTTCAGAAACTTTTGTGGTGGCTGAAAATAAGCCTTTTCTCAAATTAGAGTGGTACGCTTTTTGTCTTTCTTTTACATTCCTAGTGCTTACCTCAGTGCATGGAATATAATAAACACTTAATAAAAGCTTGTTTGTTGATTGAATGTTTGTTCTAGAAAGAGTACTGAACCTGGTATCAGAAGACCTGGGTTTGAAATACTGTCTTGCCTCTTATTAACTAAATCATTTTATTTGGTTTGAAAATCTTACCTTCTAAAGTCTTAGAATTGAAACTAAGTATCAATTCTAAGGCAGAAGAGAAGGGCTAGACAATTGGGGATAAGTGACTTGCCCAGGGTCATACAACTAGAAAGTGTCTGAGGCCAGATATGAACCCGGGACTTCTCATCTCCAGACCTGGCAATCTATCCATCGAGCTACCTAGCTGTCCTACTAGCTATATAACCTTGGATAAATCACCTGAACAACTGAGTTTCAGTTTCTAAAAGTATAAAATGGGAATAATACCATTTGTACTACCTACGTTACCAAATTGTAAGGAGAATGCTTCGTAAATATTTAAATGTGTTGTTATATTATATATTACACACTGCTATTATCATTGATATTTTGGTCACTTGGCTATTTATTTCAGGTAATTCACTGGCTATTCACTTGGAATCTATCCCATGAGTATAAGTGCAAACTGCAAGAATCTCATGATTATGGACAGACAGATTTGCTCCATGTACAATGTGTCATGCTTAGAATCTTTTTTTTTTTTAAAGGGGGCTGTGATTTCACTAATGTGGAGACTTCCTGATGAGGAAATCACCTCAATCAAAGCAGACTAGCAACTTCTCTGGAATACTCAATCTTAGAGAACTTCTTGGGTCAGTTTAACATTAGCTATAATATTCTTTAAGCAGAAGCAACACGGTGCAATGGACAGTGGGCAAAATTGTACATTTAAGAGAAATTTCTAGTCTGCTTTGATTGAGGGAATTTCCTCAGCAGGAGGTCTCAATATCAATAAAATAATGAACCCATTAAAAAGATTCTAAGCATGGCATGTTGTATATAATGACAAATTTTTTCCATACATAAGCATCTCTCTGGGAGTCTTATAATTTGAACTTGTACTCATAGGATGGATCCCAAGTTACCTCATTTTTTAGGGGAAAATGTATGGGATAATATGTTTTAATAATTGTGAGCTCCTATTAGTGTGCCTCCCTTTAATAATCAGCCAGTGGACAATTACCTTTTGGAAAAGGCATTTACTAAGATGAAATAGTTAAGAGAATTAACTGTTTATGAAAAAGTATGTACTAATGGTATTTACTACTTATGAAATAGTAAAAGCACCATAAAACATTCCCCCCATAAATTCAGGGTAAACTCCCCCACAAATATGTATGGCATTCATGGCAAGAGTGGACTCAAGCTTAAGGCATAAAGACAGTGAAATATGTAGGATACAGGTGGATAAAGACTACTCAGAATTCCTAGTACTTGGGTCAGGAAGTTCTTTCACTCTGTACAGGGTTTTAAAACTAGGTTCCTACATTCAGCTCTTCTCCATATCCCAACTCTCTACTGCCAAGGGTCATGCTCTTTGAAACTGCTTTCTCCTTCTGGTGACTATCTCTTTGTCTCTTTTACTGCCTGGAACATACATCTCTTCTACAATTGATTCCTCTTGGTAGTTTCAGTAAGAATGTTCTGCTATAAAATGGAATTGTTTCTTCTTGAACAAATACCGTAGTTCCCAATAAGTCACACGGACTCATTGTAGAGGTTCAATCTGTTCAACACCAGGTGCTACTCTTCCAAACTGACTTATTTGTTGGCAGACCTTTAAAAGGAAGTTATATCACTTTTGAAGGTAGAAGCAAAATACAACCATAGACCTAGAAAGAAGTTATATGACCGTAAGTGATGTAATCTATTTTAACCAGAAGTAGCAGAAGAGTGTTCACAGTTCAGGTCTGCTGGAGCCTTTTACTCATTGTCTGGCAATAAGAGCATAAAATTTCCAGTATTTTGCAGATTTCTCCTTCTGATAGTTCAGAAAAGTGACCTTAGCCTGGTTTTGAATTGTGTGTGAGTGGGTATGAGAGAGAGAGATAGAAAGACAGAGAGACAAAAAGATAGAGAGGCAAAGAAAAGATAAAAAACAGAAAGACAGAATGATTTCTAGGTATTATAGGGAATGGAAAATACCTGGCCTTTAAAAAAAAAGCATAATTGGAGTAGTTACACAGTATTTAGAATAATTAGCATAAGCCCTTAAAAAGGAAAAATGGAGAGTTTTTAATCCAGAACAAACTGCTTGCACTGTAGACTGAATTTTGTGATTGCTTTTGTAGAAATATGAATGCAGATTGGCTAAAATTTGAACTATCTTTATAATTTATACAACTAGAACTCATGTATGGGTGGTTGGAATAATCCATTTGTTGATTTAATAATTTTAAGTTTTTCTATCTGCTCTTATATCAGTATATTCTGTGTAATATATATATTTTAATCTTACCTGTAATTTTACTGGTATAAGGAATTCTTAATAAGGAACCTGCTTAAAAAATAAATTCATACCTATTTGGCATTTATTACCTTGAGAGTTTCTTAGGACCCTGAGAGGTGAAATGGCTGTCCAGAGACTTCATTTGAAACCAGATTTCCAGACTAGCTCTCTATACCACATTGACTTTTTTTTAAAACCCTTACCTTCCATCCTAGAATCATACTGTGTATTGGTTTCAAGGAAAAAGAGCCTTCTGATAAGGTCTAAGCAATGGGGGTCAAGTGACTTGCTCAGGGTCACACAGCTAGGAAGTGTCAGAGGCCAGGTTTGAACCCAGGACATCCCCTCTCTAGTCCTGGTTCTCAATCCACTGAGCCACATACCTGCTTCCCCATATTGATTCTTATTTACTTGATTTTTTGCTGATAATTTATTCAACTGATATTTTGTTTATTATGGTATTATGATTATGTGGAATTATGGATTATAAATAAGATGTGAGGATAGATATTTAGGAAGAAAGGAAAAGAAATGGAAGTTTAGGAGAGGCAGCAAAGCTTAGCAGATACAAAGGGTAGATTGTCTCCTAAGTAATACAGATAAAAATTAACTAGACACTGGCAAATATTGATGTGGTAACATGATAACTTAGCCATTGCATAAAATATATACACATAGTTTGATATGTCTTGTCATCTACACACATAAACAATGAGACCTCATATAGAAAGTAGAATCTACTAAGACTAGAGTTGCTTCTTACTATTTAAATGTGATTTTCTTTTGATTTGGGGGATTACAAACTAGATTAGATGCCTGATAAGTAGCCACTATAAGCAGATCAAACTGACATTAGAAATTATTACTGATAAAAAGAAGGATATTATTTCTGATATAGTAATCATGCTAAGACATTATTATCCCACCAATGAAGGAGAAATGTGAACTACTTACTGAAATATTAATGAAAGGCATGCTGAAGCCATAATAATGGTCCTTTAGAACATGTCTGTTCAGGTCTAAATATTGAATCAGTACTAAGCCAATACAGATAAGCAAAGAAGAAAGGATTAGAGGACCAGACTAACAAATGTGGTAGTGACAGGATTTTTCTGACAATTTTGAAAAATGATCAAAAGAAACTAGGCCCAATAAAACAATGCTGGTTAGTTTGTAATATAGACCAAAACCTGACAGAATGCAATCAATGGCACCATAAAATTGCCCGTATTGACTTTTCCATAGAAAATTCTTCTGATCCTTTAATAAAGCTCCCATTTGCTCTCTAGCAATCTTTTAGGTAGTTCTAGTTTGTTTATGGAAAAAAAAATTGCAAGTCTAAAGTGAAATTGGAAAAGGTAATCTAAAAGAAAAGAATATTTCTAAAACATCCATATCATGGGAATCCTTGGTTGTAAGAAGTAGAGAACAAGCAGAGGTTGTGCTGAAGCCATCTGGAATTGACTCAGTTGTTAAAATTTCAGTGTGACCATTTACATCTTGGAAACTGGTAAATGCTACAAATCAGGTTTTGGTTTATTGTTTTGTTGACTATACAGACTTTAAAGAAAATGATGGAGAAAATGTTAATAATGCAGTCTAAATTTAAAATGTGTCTAGCCAGGTGTTAAACATTGGCACACCTTGAGAACAGAAGAAATATGTCCCTAACATTAACTATAAAATTCTTAAAATAACACACACAAAAATTCTTAATCATCTTTTTTTTCCCCCTCTCCTTTCTTGTCTCCCTTATTACCAGAATTTTCACATGTAACCCCTCAGGCTAGAGTTAGAATAGTCTTTCTTTAGGTGCATCATACTAGTTCCATTGGGATTAGTCATCTCTCAACCATGACACCCAATTGTTTGTACCAGCTATCAAAGGCATAAATGGGATAAAGGGCCACTTTTGGCTCAGATAACAGGAACTATCCCAATTGTCCCCTAAATGCTATCAAAGGAAAAGAGAGTCATATGTCATTAAGCTACGGATTTTTAAAGCATTATTTTAGCATTTATTACATTTTAAACCATTCATGATTATCCTAATTGCTGGTGCCTCCCCCCTATAAAAATTTACTTTGATTATATTTTTAAAATGCTTATCTACATGTATATGTTTTCTCCTTTTTCAAATATAAGGTCTTTGGAGACAGGGCCTATTTATTCTTTCTTTTTTTTTTTAAACCCTTACCTTTCACCTTAGAATCAATACTATATATTGATTCCAGGGCAGAAGAGCATTAAGGGCTAGGCAGTAGGGGTTGAGTGACTTGTCCAGAATCACACAGCTAGGTGTCTGAGACCAGATTTAAACCTAGGACCACCCATCTCTAGGCCTGGCTCTCTATCCACTAAGCCACCCAGCTGCTCCCAGAACTGTTTATTCTTGTCATGGTGTCCCCAGCACCTAGCACAGTTCCTGGAACATACATGCTTAAAGAAATCTTTGTTGACTAATAAAGTGACTGCTGGAGCCAGGACCTAGATAGAAGACATGAAGGGATTGGATGGCAGAAAACATCAGTAGATTGTTGACTTATAAATTGACTCAAAAAGTCTAAGTTCTATACTTATTCCATGAGTCACTGGTGTGAGAGGCACATTCCATTTGTCCTAGGTTGCCAATAACATCCCCTTCAACCCTCCCCCAGTTCCAATAATTCCCAGAGATAAGATACATCTTAAATTTTGCTTTTTGCTTATTTCTGTTTCCTAGATATCAGCTTCCTTTAGCTCCTGCCTCCTTCCGTTCGGAGAGAGGGCAAAGAGATAACACTTTGGACCAGGACTTGCTTTCCCCGAGGATATTCCATAAGGCCATAGTAAGGGTCCTAGTAAGGGTCATGGGTTTACTATAAGTACTTTTCCAGACAGCCCTCCTTTGGAGTATAAAATTTTCTCCCTAAGAGAGAGGTTTTGAATCCCTCAGAGCTCCATTACACATTCCCACAGACGGGTTCTACAAAGTCTTCACAAATCAGAAATCACAGGTCTGGGGTGATTCAAGAATGTTCAGGTTGATAATTCGGGAACATGAGTGACAACAGTCACTCCTGGAGGGAATGCTGGTTGAAATCTGTGCTGTATTCCCTATTTTGTTCTGTATCCAGAAGTCTTTCTCACTCATGAAAGTAGTTTCCCTTACTGTATGACTAGAACTGGAGCACTAATCAAATAAGGTTGGAACTCTAACAAACTGGTCTTCCTCAGAATCATTTGCATTATATTTGTACCTCTCACACTTTGATACTCTTCTGTATTAAAGTTATTTATATACAGATCTTATTTTACCTTTCTAGACTGGACTCCCCATAAGAGTAGGGACCTTGTCTCTCATTCATCTTTCATATTTTGATCAGCATTTAGCATAGTGTCTTCTATGTAGTGTGTAAATAAATATGTGCTGAATTGAATTTGTCTTTTTGTTTTAGGAAATGACATACTGAAAAAAGGGATGGAGGATCTACATCAAGAGAAAGAACTGTAGGGGTAGAAACGCAGAAAGAAAACATACGATTTGTCATTGGTTTAGATGGGAATAGGATTTGGGCATTTGGTTTTTAAAAGATTATTATAAAAATGAATAATATGGAAATAGGTATTGAGTGATAATACATGTATGACCCAGTGGAATTGCTTGCCAGCTCTGGAAGTGGGCGAGGGAAAGAACACAAACCATGTAACCATGGAAAAATACCCCCAAACAAACAAACAAATAAATAAATAACTGTTTTCTGCATTTGAAGAAAAAAAGAGATGAAAGAGGCAGGTAGATGACTCAGTGGACTGAGAGCCAGGACTAGAGACAGGAGGCCCTGGATTCAAATCTGGTCTCAGATACTTCCTTTCTCTCTACTTTCTTCATTCTTTCTTTCCTTCTTCCTTTCTTTCCTTTCTTCCTTCCTCCCTCCCTCTCTTTCTTTTTTACTTCTTTCTTTCTTTCTTCCTTCCTCTCTCCCTGCCTCCCTCCTTCCCTTCCTTTGCCCCTTTGCCCCTTCGTTCCTTCGTTCCTTTGTTCCTTCCTTCCTTCCTTCTTTCCTTCCTTCCTAACCCCACACCTTCTGTCTTAGTAACAGTTTTAAAGCAGAAGAGCAGCAAGGGCTATGCAATTCGGTTAAGTGGCATGCCCCTGAGTCACATAGCTAGGAAGTGTCTAAGGCCAAGTCCTGAATCTTTCTGGATTGGGAGGGAAAAATTTTGGCTTTAAAATGAGCTCATAAGTTCTGTCTTTAAAATGTGTGGATATTTGGGGGAGAACATATACTCAACTGGGTTCTCTCTTTAGAATTTTTTTGTGTTAGAATTAGCAAATGATGTTTAACACAAATTATATAGGAACTAACTTGAAGTTCTCCTTCCCACCATCCTCCTGGATTCTTCTTCCGGATCAAAATGAGTTGTCCGGGTGCCAAGGTAAGCTGTTCAGGTCCAGTAGCAGTATAAGATGCGATAACCTGGGCAATTTCTGAAAATCAAAATAAAAATTCGTGACAATAGTAGTCTTTAAGGAGGAAATCCAACAAGAAAGAGCTAAAAATTTGGTTCACAGGAGTAAATTAAGCATCACCTTTGGCTTGTCCACAGTTGGCATAAAAAAAACTAATTTATTAGGTTAGTTTAATATCAAGTTCCTTGGTCATGATTCCCTCATGCTAATGTAGTAGAGAGAATCAAAATTCCTAAAGTCCTGTCCTAGGAATTTCATAAAATTCAGATAAAAAGATACATGTGGAGTTTTTAATTCCGTTGGTCTAGGAAGAGAGAGAAATTATATTTTTCTTGCAAATCATCTTGACTTCTAAAAACTGGCTTAAAAATCTAAAATGTCAGGATCTGTTGCTACTACCTTTATGATCCTTTTCTTCTCGGAAAATATTTCCCCACTAATCGATTTGTAGTCAGTGAAGGTATAAACAGTCAGTTTCTCCAGGTGGATAGAACCCCAAAAGTTAGAAAAGGCATTTTATGTGCATCATCAATTTAGCATACACATACCAAAGGAAAATAATTTTATACTGCTCATGAATGTTAAAATCTCACAGAAAAAAATTCCAGCAGCATTTCAGAACAGTTCTCAAAATCAGTCTCTACTAACATTGTAGGTTCAGAGAATAAAAAAACAAAATTCTCCTTTCAGTGAACTCTGGCACATCTATAATGATTCTCTGTGCCTCCAGAAGCAATACAGAACAAACTCATCTATTCCCCTAATTCCTTTGGACTGAATTCTGCCAGAAACATGGCCTGGCTCCTTCCCCACTCCTTCCCCAGTTAAGCCAAGGAAGAATTAGCACACCTTCCATTGCTTCCCACTTTACATTTATGGGGTAAGCTACCCCTATGGGAATGCTCATACCACTGTAGAAATGAAAAAAGGCATAGATAGTTCTGCTTGGTACTTAGAGAATAAGCTATAACGGGTCTCAGAAGCTCTCACCAAAAAAACAAAAAACAAAACAAAAAAAAAAAACAAACTAATGAAAGTATCTAGATTAGAAGAGTTTTTCAGGATGGACAAAATCCAAAGTGGTGACCTATTTGGCTTCCAGTGTTCTCTTCCTTAAATGAGGCTGGCACATACAGGAAGCAACTTTGCTTCTCTCTTTGTTTTTTCAAGATGTAGACAAGCTACATGCAGCTCACTAATCCAAGGAGGGTTTCAGTGAAAGTTTAAACTCATCTGGGCATCAAACATAAAAGCACTTAAGACACTCTAGAATCGTTCAATTATTCTCAGTAGGACTGAACTCTCAGATACTAAGTTTATTTGCTGTCAATACCCCGGGTTAAATTTCGGGAGCCCAAATGAAACCCCATGGCAACTGGTGATCTATTTTTCCTTGCTGTGTAACCACAAGCCTCAGAGGAAATATTCTCTCTCCCAGCAACGAATGATCTATCTTACAACAGTCACTCAATGAACATCAAAATATGTCATGTAAAATAAATATGTGCAAAGTAACAACCCCTTAACTACAGTGGTGTATTTGTTCTCTCAAGTTATTTGTCACATTTTTGCTTCAAAACCATATGAAGACAGAGAAATTACTGTCATTTTGCATGTTGGATGGATATGAGAGAAATCAGCTGATGCTTTTGAAATGAACCTGCTCTTGTTTAAAATCCATCCTTATGACAGTTGTGCCACATTGTCCTCCTCTGTTGTGTATATTAGCTATTGGATTGCTGTATCAAATTTGTAATATATTCCCACAAAATGTGTATAATATGGTGATTAGCCAACCATCAGCAATCTGGTAGCCCACATAAGATGCTTTTAATCATTCTCAAGATACACATTTCCTTAGTATCAAAAAAAAAAATCAAAATTTGCCCATTCTCTTTTATATCTACTTCCTTTTTATATTTTTCTTTTTCATAAGGGTACTTTATGGCACAATATCAACATTTCTTAACCATATAAACAATTCTTATAAATTCCTAGAAAACAGAGATAGACAAACAAGAAAAAACTGATAGTACCACTCCAAGGAAGTTTCCTTTCTTTCTTGTTCTAAGCTTTTGAGACTAATTAACATGACTTGAATCGATTATCATTGACATTTAAAATATTTCAAAATGCATACTAGCACTTACAACTTACCAGGTTTCTTTCCTAAACTCCCTGCTTTCCCAGAAGTCCCAGGGACCTAAAACAGATGGAAAGATAAATTTTATATAAACTCTCATACAAATAGCATCTTTATCCCAATTTTTTTTTCACAGAGTGGAGAAGAGATTGGGAAGAAACTAAACCAATGATTTCACTGACATAGTGAGAAAATTTCCTCTACCAATGAAACAAAGCAAAAGCAAACCCTACAGAATCATTCATTTTGGACATTTTTAAACATTGTTTCACAGAAGTCATAACATGTTTTATGACTCCTTGAGATTATAGTGAGATTCAATTTAGTAACTTTATGTGGTGAAAGAAAAGAACTTGGTCCTAGAGACCTCATTGTATCTTTGAGAACAATATTACTTTAATAGTTCTAAACTCTACATTGTAACTTATTGAATATGAAATGGTAAAAAAGATGAGGAAAGACAAAGACTATTCCTATAAAGTGGAAAAAAGATTCAGTGTCCAATTTTGTTTCTACTATATGGATAGCTGGAGACAGAGTTGGTACTTATTAATACAAATTAGGTATTTTTTGCATTATTGTCACCCTTGAACTCAATTCAGCATGAAAAAGAAGTCCTTCAGCAACCCAATTAAGATAAAAAAGTGAGAAAGAAAAAGAAATGAAATATGTATCTTTTGGCCAAGTGCTAAAACAACTTCTTGTACTTTCAGTGTTTTGTGTTCATTATTATTAGTTACTGATATTTATTGTTTCAGCAAATATTTATTAAGGGCCTTGGATCTCGAATTTTACTATGTCTTTGTTAACATTTTGTTAACAATTTATATGCATGCCAATACCCTTGATTTTATTTATAACAAAGTAATTAGGCATTGAGGAACAAAATTCCAAGTAATCAAGAAAAAGAGAATAACTAGAATAAAATAAAGAGTTTTGATCAATGCAGAATCTATTTAGTAGCTTGTTGACTGCTTATGTTCTCATCAACCAGGCAGCACATTCAATAAAAAAAAAAAAAAAAAAAAAAAACAACAGACAAGCACTGTATAGGCAAAACTAAAAGGAGATCTCTAGAGGAAAGAGGACGAAGAACTTTAATTAGGAACATGAATACCCCAAGCAAGTACAGTATCAAATTATTCAGGGCAATGGGATGCAGATAAAGTGCTTTAAGTAACCCTTATAATCTTATGTCCTAATAGCACCTAAAGAATGTTTTGAAGAAGCTACAATAGACGAGTACACTACTCATTATCTTTAATTCAACCTGGAGAAAGGGCAAGGTCACAAGACAAAAGTCTGTCCCAATTCTGGCCTTGCAGGTATAATTTTGCTTTCAAGATTGCAAAAAATATTTGTTTTTGCCACTACACACCAATAACATTAAGAATAGCATTTATAGGATTTTTACTCTTTTGCCTAATCTCCCCTGTCATTTCTGAAGAGTACAGCAGTATATACCCTTTTTTGACAAATTATTTTCAGATCCAAATTCTCTCCTTCTAGTCCCTCTCCTACCCACTGAAAAAGCAAGAAATATGATACTCATTTTATACCTGAAAAGTCATGAAAAACATATCCATATTAGCTCTGTTGCCAAAAAAAAAAAAGAAAGAAAAAAAAAGAAAGAGGAACCTAGCTGGTTTCAGTGCACAGAGAGCCTAGTCTGAAGATGGGAAGCCCTAGGTTCAAATCTGGCCTCAGATTCTTCCTAGCTATGGCCCTGGGCAAGTCATTTTACCCTAATTATCTGCCCCTTATTTCTCTTCTGCCTTAGAAATGATACTAAGTATCAGTTCTAAAATGAAAAAAAAGGGGGGGGTTTCCAATGAAAACTTTAAAAAAGATTTAAAAAGTGAAAAAAAATATGCTTCAATCTGCACTAAAGAGTTCAGCAATTCTCTCTCAAAGTACATAGCAATTTTTGTGAGTCCTTTGGAACTGAGGTAGAGTAATCTGGCCTATAGGAGGCATCTAATAAATGTTTATTGATTATTATTATAATAGTTTTGTTAAATAGTGCCTACACTTAAATATCAGAAGGAAGCTAAACTGTCACAATCATGTACTAAGAGGAAATTTTTAAAAAAGAAGTGCTGCAAAAGACTGAGAAGAGAAACACAATGCTAATCATTCCCTAGCTTGTTTTTAAACTCACAGCGGGCTCAGGGAAGATTAAGATATTCTTCTCCACCCAGGTCAAGTCACAGAAGACTTTAGCTTTCCAAGTCTGTCTAAAGGCTTCTTCCTGCCCATTGGTGGAGGAAGCACGAGGAGAAGGCAAGGTCTAACAACTGTCATGGAATGTAGGATAGAACTGACAGCCAGTGAAAAAGGAAATTCCTGCATGTTCTCTTTATGGCCACTGGTTTACTTTAGTAAGCAAATTTATACTTCCTGAAAAGCTGCTTTCTATTAAAAAAAAAAACAACAACATTAAAACCCAATAGTATTTAAGCCAAGTTAGGAGATTATTAAGGAGGACACCTGGGCCTGGACAAATGTATATAGAAACATACACTTTATATCTCCCCATTGTGAACTGGGAGAGACTTTCCACAACCTAAAAGATTTAAATAATTTTATTTTAGCTATTTCTATTTTCTTTTCATTTTTTATTTCAGTTTTATTTTTATTTATTTAGCTTAAACAAGTATGAATGGTCTCTATCAGAGGCATCAAATATGCAGACTACAGTACTCCCAAATACTGTGAAACAAAGATTGAAGTGTAATGGAGAGGGGGCAGCTATGGCAAAGTGGAGAGAGGGCCAGATTTGGAGTCCAGAGGACCTGGATTCAAATCTGAACTCAGATACTTCGCAGCTGTGTGACTCAGGGAAAGTCATTTAAAATAATTTATAAAGCCCTTGTCCTTCTCTCTTAGAGTTGTTCAAAGTTTAAAATATGTAAATGAAAAACATTTAAAGTGAATAAAAATACAAAAGAACATAATGTTGATATGTGGTTTTTCTAAGACAAGATGCACCTACAGGTATAGTTTGGTGGTGTAATGGCTCCAAGTTTCTATTTGATTTTGACACCAAAATACATGCCAAAGTGATGAGAGGCCAGCATTCCTAGGGCAGATACCTTTCCTAGGACATTTAAAAAATCACTAGGAAGATTCATGTGTAATGCTTTCTAACAGGTATATTAGGTTTTATCTTAATTTATCTTCATGTACTCTTTATCATAAAGAAAAATGAATGATCATCCTTGTATTTATTTTTGTTGTTTAGTCATTTCAGTACTGTCTGGCTCTTCATGAACCTATTTATAGAGTTTTCTTAGCAAAGACACTGGAGGGGTTTTCTATTTCCTTCTCAGCTCATTTTACTGATCAGAAACAGAGACAAATAGGATTAAGTGACTCGTCCAGGGCCACCCAGCTCATAAGTGTCTGAGGTCAGATTTAAACTCAGAAACACGAATTTTCCTGACTGCAACCTAGTACTCTCTCCACTGTGCCATCTAGCTGCCCACTTCATGCGTATGGGATTGCCTAATTCAGACTTTGTATTTTGCTTCATTACTAAAACTTGTATGGGCCACTATCAAGCAATCAGTGATATATCAAATAATAACCTGAAACAATCATATGTAACACCATCTTCATTTTCTAGCTTTAAAACTTCAGCAGCATTCCTAAAAAGGACTTTGTATAATGGATTCCACCTTCAAATCCTAAAAGTAACTAACTACAAAAGAGGAAGGGAAAGTGTATGGAGAACAAGTTAATATGGATTTACCTCTGAGTCTTTAAGCCTCACGTAGTTAGAAGGAAAGACTCCAGATTTGTCAGCCACGGTTCCTGTCCACCAATCGCCATCTTTCTTCGTAACCAAAATCACATCCCCTTGCTGAAAGGTTAAATCGCCTTGTTCAGAACTCTCATAAGTGTACATGGCAATATATTCTGTTGGGGAGAAACGATGACATAGGAGTTTAGCTTTTGAAAAATGTTATAAATATATAAATCTTAACAACTGGGCCTTTGAAGCTAATAAAAGTGCCTTCTGTAATCAATAAAGCACATATCATACAGTAAGACAATATAGCATACAAATGGCAAAATGTTACGCTAGACTTTAAATATACATTAGAAACAACATAGATGTACTACAAAAAAATTTTTTTTAATTTCTTTCTTTTTCTTTCCTTTCTTCCTGTTGGTAAGATCACTCAGCAAGAAAGTTTTCCAAGTGTTCTAAGAGAAAAAGGAGACTCCCCAGCCACTTAGTACCCATCCCTCTCACAATTACTGGGACAAACTTTCAAGCATAAAGCAACTCAGGGCTGGAAACTTTCAGAATGCTCTTTTTTTTTTTTTTTTTAAACAAAATTCCTATTCTTTCTTTTTAACTCTTTCTTTCTGTCTCAATAACAACTATTAAGACAGAAGGGCAAGGGCTAGGCAAACAGAATTAAGTGCCCAGAGTCACAAGGTGGCACATGCCAGAGATTCCTATTCTTCTGAGCCTTCTAATTCTGACCTTTCATTTCATTATAATTCATTCTTTTAAAAAAATGTGCATGCTACCTAGTAATTACCCATTACAATAAGCCATGTTAAAAAAAAAGGGGGTGGGGGGCTCACTGGCAGTCATACTTCTTTAAGGAAGGAGAATTGAAAATTTTGAAACTACCTTCAAAAATGGTTGAGAAACTGCAGAAACTTGAACTTTGATTGAACTTAAACCATGCTACATGAGAAACAAAGGAGAGTAGAAATATGTTAAGGCCTTGCTTCATCTGAAATATTCCAGGCATGTGTATACCCACACTCAGCATTAAAAAAAAAGCGTATTACAAATTTTAAGGGGTTATCCTAATTATAGACCTATCATGAAAAATTTTGTAAAAAAATTTTTGGAAAAAAACAAAATAAAGCAAAAATAATATTTTGAGAGATAATAAAACAAAAAGCCTATTCAATCATATAAATATATATAAGCATATATATATAAAAAAATATATATATATATTTTAAAAAACCTTATCTTCTGTATTGGTTCTAAGGCAGAAGAGTGGTAAAGGTTAGGTAATGGGGGCTGAGTGACTTGTCCAGGGTCACACAGCTAGGAAGTATCTGAAGCCAGATTTAAACCTAGGACTCTCTGGGTCTGGCTCTCAATCCACTAAGCCACCTAGCTGCTCCCCCATTTATATTTTTAGTACTTAAAATTATAAAATTTCAAAGTGGCCTTATCAGTATATTGTAAACAAATATATTTCTCATGTCTAAACTCGTCTCTACCTCTTTCTCATCCCAAAATTCTATCTTCCAACAACTGCATTATTTGAGATTCTTGAGAATCATAGAAGTCTTAATCAGAACATAAGCATGGTAAATTCCTAGTTATTCTATATTATTATGGACTTATGCATTGTAAGTGAAGAGCTCTGGAAACCAATAAAGTTATATGTAACTTTAATGTAGGTAAATTAGCTCATTTGTTAACTGTAAGACGTACCATGCAAATATAGACTTCAAGTCACATTTTTTTAAACTGATGCTGACACAAGGACCACAGAGAAAAAAACCTACATTAAGATATACTCATTGGTACATGTGTAGAGAATAAGAGTTTTTGTAGCATATTTACTCATTGTTGGATAAGACATTATGTGTACATTTTGCACTGAAACTTAAACAGTAGTTATAACTTTGTTATACCATAGAGAATTGGCCAGTAAGTAATTATTAATATAGACAATCAATTGATATCAACAATCTAAGCCCAGCAATGGATTCTTTAGACCTACATTACCTAGCTTGGGTTACAATATTAAAGAATATCAAACCTGGAAGTGAGGCTGGGGGCCATCTAGTCTACTCTATACCTGGCCAAGAATATCCTCTACATCAATGATGCTAACAAATGGTCATGCAGCAATGGCTTGAAATCTGCAGTGAAGGGTTTTCACATTACTTTTAGACAGCTCTCATTATCCAGAATTTTTGTCTGTATCAGGTTGAAACAATCCTTTCTGTAGCTTCCATCCCATTGCTCTTGTTTTCCTTAGTTCTGCTTTCTGTGGCAAAGACCCACAAGTCTAATTCTCTTCCACAGATTCCTCAAATACTTGAAGAGAGCAAGCACATTCTATCTATCTTTTCTCTTCTCTAGGCTAAATATCCTCAGTTCCTTTTATGTCATGATCCCTGGTCCTCCCACCATTGTTTGCTTTCCTGTGAATAAACTTCATTTGCTTTCTATGCCTTCATCTAAGTCAATGGATGACTCATGGATCTAATATAAACTTCTCTGTTTGGCAATTAAACCCTCTTCTCACATTCCAAAGTCCAGCTATTCTGGCTTCCTTGCCCTTCTGTATCCATGACATTCCATCTCTGGATCTTTGCACTGACTGTCTTCCAGGCAGAAATGTACTCATTCTCCTCTTCTGCCTCTTGAAATCCTTAATTTTTTCCAATACTCAGCACTTCAAAACTTTAAAAATCATTTCCTATATGTATCCTTTCCTATTGTATCCAGCTGTAAGCACGCTCCCTCCCAAATCTACAGTATATTAATTTTATATATATTTTGTTTATACTCATAGGTATACACACTGTCTCCTCCATTAGAATATAAGCTCTTTGAGAACAAGGACAAATTTTTGTCTTTGCATCCCCAATGTTTAGCATAGTGCCTGGCACACAGTAACATGACAAAATGCCTGTCAATGGATTGATCAATAAAACTGTTAAGTAAAACAGAACCATGGGCAAATGCACAGGATACCCCATTAGCGACCTCCCATCAAGATGACAGATAAATTAATGGCTATCAGAAGACTAATCATTCAACCAATTTTGAATCCAATGAAACTATACTTTGATCTAACCTGTATCTCTCTCTTATCTACAAGGACTGCATAAAAGGCTGTGCTGAAATCTAGATTCAGCAAATCTTTAACTTTTTAAAGATCTTGAAACTTTAACAGTCTTAGAGCTCTATTTAAAAAGGAATTGAGGTTAGTCAATCAGTCCCTGTTTGTGAGGAAGCCATATTGGTTATATTAAAACATCAATTATTTTCCCAAATATTCAGAAACCATCCTTTTAATATGTTCTAGGGTTTTGAAAGCAAATTCCATCATCTAATCGTTAGTGAAGGCTGGGATATGTATTCTCTGGGCCTGGGACAATTATCCCATTTTTATGATATTTTAAGAGTCCTATAGTGGCTAATGTATCACATTTGTCAGGTCTTTTGCACCCTCACACTCCCAGAGGTAGTTTGTATAGTACTGGTGCCTTGAACTCAATGAGAAAGGTTTTCTTATTATCTACTTTTCTCTTTTTTCCCATTTAAAAAAATAATTGTACTCAAAGATATTTCATTTTCCCAAGTACATGTAATTTCAATGTATGTTTCCCAAATTATCTCCCTCCCTTTCTTCCCTCCCCCTTCTCGGAGATGGTAAGTAATTTAATATTATCATGCAAAGCATACTTCCATCTTGGTCTCTATTGTAAGAGAATACTCATATAAAACCCAAACCCCAAAATAACTGTAAATAAATTAATAGGAAGGATAGTAGGCTTTGATCTACATTTGACTCCAACAGTCCTTTCTCTGGAAGTGGATAGCATTCAGTCATAAGTCCTTCAAAATTGTCCCAGATCTTTGTATTACTGAGAGTAGATAAGTCTCACAATTGATCATCATATAATATTAGTGTTTCTGTGTACAACGTTCTCTTGGTTCTGCTTTATTTCATTCTGCATCAGTTCATGTAGATGTTCCCAGCTCATCATTTCTTATAGAATAATATTCCATCAAGATGTCAAACTAGCTGCCTCCAAAATTCTAGCTTTTAGTTTTCCTAACATTCTTCTTATAATGCTAATTTACTCTGAAAAGTTGTTGTCAAGTTACCTACCCTTACTCAGAACTTCTGTATTTTAAATTGAAATATAAGTTGACAATGGATAGCCACAGAAGGTTTTTTGCTTTAAGGTTGTTTGCTTTGATCAATCATTTCTATTTGAGGTTTCAGAATTTCATTCTTTCTAGAGTTTACTGTTGCTTTTAGAATAATTTTAGATTACTAAATATTTTAGATTAATTAGAATACATGTAGATTACAGAATTTTAGACTACTTGGTCACAGAATTTCAAAAGCTGGAATGGACCTCAAGAAGCCATCTAATTCAACCCACATCTGAAAAACAATATCTTCTAGAAAATCCTCAGCACATGGTCATCCAACCATTACTTAAAGACCTTTAGTGAGAAGGAATCTTGAAGCAACCTATTCCACTTTTGAATAGTGATAAGTTATAAGTTTTTCTTTATAAGCTCAAATGTGTATCATTGAAACTTCACTGAGTTGTTTTTAGTTTTGCCTTTTGTAGACAAACAAAACAAGTATAATTCCTCCTTCCATAAGAGGTTTCTTCAAATACCTGAAGATATCTATCATGCCTCTTCCCTTTCCCTTCTACTTCCCCCAAAAGTTTTCACTTGTCCAGGCTAAACATTTCCTGATACTTCAATTAATATTCAGTATGATCTTTTTTTTTTTTCTGAGTTCAAACAGGGGTTGTTTTTTTTTTTTAGAAAATTTTTCCATAGTTACATGATTCATGTTTTTATTCTCCCCTCCACCCATCCCACCCCCGTAGCTGACACCCATTTCCACTGGTTTTTACATGTTTCATTGATCAAGACCAATTTCCATATTATTGATAACTGCACTGGGGTGGTCCTTTAGAGTCTGCATCCCAAATCATATCCACATCAACCCATGTGTTCAGGCAGTTGTTTTTCTTCTGTGTTTCTACTGCCATAGTTCTTCCTCTGAATGTGGATAGCATTCTTTTTCGTAAATCCCTCAGAATTGTCCAAGATCATTGCATTGCTGGCTAGTACAGGAGTCCATTACATTCTATTTTACCACAGTGTATCAGTCTCTGTGTACAATGTTCTCCTGGTTCTGCTCCTTTCACTCTGCATCAATTCCTGGAGGTCATTCCAGTTCACATGGAATTCCTCCAGTTCGTTATTCCTTTGAGCACAGCAATATTCCATCACCAGCATATAGCACAATTTGTTCAGCCATTCCCCAATCGAAGGGCATCCCCTCAATTTCCAGTTTTTTTGCCACCACAAAGAGCACAGCTATAAATATTTTTTAATTTATACAAGATACAAGAATATCAAGGGAAATAATGAAAAAAAAAGTGAAAGAAGGTGGCCTAGCAGTACCAGATCTTAAACTGTACTATAAAGCAGTGGTCATCAAAACAATATGGTACTGACTAAGAGACAGAAGGGAGGATCAGTGGAATAGACTTGGGGTAAGTGACATCAGCAAGACAGTCTATGATAAACCCAAAGAGCCCAGCTTTGGAGACAAAAATACACTATTTAACAAAGACTGCTGGGAAATTGGAAAACAATATGGGAGAGATTAGGTTTAGATCAACATCTCACACCCTACAAAAAGATAAATTCAGAATGGGTGAATGACTTGAATATAAAGAAGGAAACTATAAGTAAATTAGGCAAACACAGAATAATATACTCGTCAGATCTTTGGGAAAGGAAAGATTTTAAGACCAAGCCAGAGCTAGAAAAAAATTACAAAATGTAAAATAAATAATTTTGATTACATTAAATTAAAAATTTTTTGTACAAACAAAACCAATGCAACCAAAATTAGAAGGGAATCAACAAATTGGGGAAAAAACTTTATAACAAAAAGCTCTGACAAAGGTCTAATTATTCAAGTATATAAGGAGCTAAATCAATTGTACAAAAAAGCAAGCCATTCCCCAACTGATAAATGGACAGGGGACATGAATAGGCAATTTTCAGATAAAGAAATCAAAACTATTAATAAGCACATGAGAAAGTGTTCTAAATCTCTTATAATTAGAGAAATGCAAATCAAAACAACTCTGAGGTACCCACCTCACACCTAGCAAATTGGCTAACATGACAGCAAAGGAAAGTGGTGAATGTTGGAGGGGATGTGGCAAAATTGGGACATTAATGCATTGCTGGTGGAGTTTGAATTGATCCAACCATTCTGGATGGCAATTTGGAACTATGCCCTTTGATCCAACCATACCACTGCTGGGTTTATACCCCAAAGAGATCATAAGGAAAAAGACATGTACAAAAATATTTATTCAGCATGATCTTGATGACTTTCAAGATTGCTGTTTGCTTTCCTGGCACTCTGTCTAAGTTTATTAATGCCCTTCCTAAAATGCAGTCCAAAACTGAATGCGGTTCATCCAGTATTGGTTTGACAAGGACAAGACATGGGGCTAACCAAATCCCTAGTTTTAGATACTAAATAGCTTTCTTTTTTAAATTTAATTTTTCTAGTGAAAAAATATTTATTTCTACCCCTGTTACTACTCCTCCAGATAAAAATAGAAATAAAAAAGGAAAAAGAAAAGGCATAGTCAAACAAAACAAATCTTTCATTGGCCACATACAAAAAATATGTGTCTCAATTTATACCTTAAGTCCATTGTTTCTTTATTAGGAAGAGGGCAGCATGTCCATATCATGGGATCATGGTTAGTTATTGCATTAATCAGAGTTTAAAGTCTTTCATTAGTTAATTGGTGACTACTAAGTAAAGACAAAAAACTTTAGAATGTCCTTAATGTAAAAGTAGTTCTCTAGGATCTGTTCACTTCACTCTTTTAAGACTTTCTAGGCTTCTCTGAAACCATCCCTTCATAATTTCTTACAGCATAATGGTATTCTATTACACTCATATTATGTTTAGCCATTTCCCAATTGATAGGCACCCCTTTTTGCTACCACAAAAAGAACTGTCATGAATTTTTTCATAGATGTAGGTATTTTTTTTCTTTCTTTGACTTCTTCAGGAATTAGGCCTATTAGTGGTATTATTAAATGAATAAGTCACATTTGAGTAAGCAACTAGGTGACACAGTGGATAGAATACCAGGTCTGAAGTCAGGAAAACTCATCTTTCTGAGGTCAAATCTGGTCTCAGGCACTTAAAATAGCTATGTGACTGTGAGCAAGTCATTTAGCTCTGCTTCAGTTGTAAAATGAGTTGGAAAAGAAAATGGCCACTTGAGTATCTTTGTAAAGAAAAACCAAAATGCAGTCACAAAGAGTAAGACAATTGAAATTACCAAAAAAACAATATTTTTAATAACTTTTTGGTCCTAGTTGTAAATTGCTTTCCAGAATGGCTGAAAATTCCAAATGCACAGTTCTACTAATAATGCATTAGTGTACCTGTTTTACCTTAGCCCCTTTAATATTTGTCATTTTCCTTTCTTCTTAGCTAATCTTTAGCTGTGAGGAGAAACCTCAGATTTTTCTTATTTTGCATTTCTATTAAGTGACTAAGAACATTCTGAAATACAATATTGATAGCTTGTATTTCTCCCTTAGAAAACTGTCCATTCATATTCATAATTGAGAATTGCTTGGCACTTTCTCCAGTTCAGATCAAAGTGAAATTCTAATATTATCCACTCCTTCTACTCCTTTATTCTTTTTTAATAAAGTTTTATAATTTGTGTATCTAATTATGCTTTATAATTTTCATTATTCTTCTTTCACTTTTTTTCCTTAGTCTATTCCTTTCCTCCTCCCTTACCTTTATTCTTTTAAGATCATCAAAATATAACAAAACCACTCTGTCTTGCAAGATTCTCTCTATGATACATACCTAACATTCTGAGGGGACTCATATCATTGCCCTCCATGAGAATACAAGTAATTCATCCTTGTTTAGAGTTTCTTTTGACTGTTCATCCACATTGTTCTTTTTATATTTCTCTTGAATTTTGTTTTTGTATTTCAAAGTTTCTACTTAGCTCTGGTCTTTTCATCAGTAATGCTTAGAAGTCCTATATTTCATTAAAGATTTTTTTTCCCCTGTAGGATTATACTCATTTTAGCTGGGTGAGACTATTGTTGGTTGTAAACCTACATCATTTGGATTTTGGAATATTAAGTTCTCCACTCCTTTGGTATAGTGGCTGCTAAATCTTATGTGAATCTGACTGTGGTTGTTTAGTACTTGCAGGTTATTTTCCTGACTGCTTATAGTATTTTTTCTTTGACCTGAAAGATTTGGAGATTTTCCTCAGGAGATGATCTGTGAATTCAATTTTTCAATTTGCTCGCTGATTTTAAGAGGTGATTTTTATTCATGATTTCTTGAAATATGATGTCTAGACTCTTTTGGGGGGTAGAGTTCATGGCCTTAACACACAATGATTCTTAAATGATCTCGCCTTGTTCTATTTTCTACTTCTCAACATTGTTTTAATATTATTAGTTGTCTTATACTCATTCATTTATGTTTTATTCATTCTAATTTACAAGAGCCTGTGGCTTGGTTATAGTTTTGTACCTTTCCTGCTAACCTACAAATTCTCTTTAAAACTTTTCCTCAATGGTTCTCATTTCTTTTCCATTTTATCTCTCAAATTAATTTAGAAAATCAATTTAAAACTCCAGTTTCATTTCTCTCAGGAATTCTAGTTGAACTTGGGTATTAGTTCTTTGTTATTTTAAAACTTTGCTTATAAGTGGTTTGAAATAAATCTCCTGTTCTGATATGTGTGTATCTTCTGCATCCCTGTTAGCAATATATTGTTATGGTGAGATTCTTTTTAGTTCACACATTCTCTCAGCCTTATTTCCTGAATTAGGATTTTGTGTTAGGGCTAGGCTCTTCTGGAAGGAATGCCTTGACCTTTGCTTGGTCTTATTTTGAATTCTCTTAAGTCCTCATTCTCCTCTCTCCAGGTCTTGACTGCTACATTCCTCAAGACTCTCAGGAGTGCAGAACTGTAGGCTCTCCTTTTGTCTAAACTAGCTCTTCTAGCTTTTTAGCAACAAGTTTCAGACCAGGCTGGGAACTAAAACAGAGGCCTCATTCCAGGGCAGTGTCATACAGTAGTTGTCTACTACAGTCTAGTACTAGACAGTCTCAGGTCTACAACTGCTCCTTGCTCTGATCCACCACTCAATCCCTTCCTCAATCTACACTAGATCTGAGTTCTAGTTCTTAGGGTAAACCACAGAACTGTCAGTTGGCATCTATTCTTGCTCTTTTTTGCCCTGGTCCACAGCTCCAGGTCCCAGTTTAGTCCCCTTCTTAGAAAGTCTGATGTGCTGTCCTCCTCACTGAACTCTATTCACTGTAAGCAAAAACTTCTGTTTGTCTCTCTAAGTGGACCTGGACCAGAAAAATGATTCACAGAGACTTTTCCTTGGATTTCTCAATTAAGACTTAGTTTGATGCTTTTCTAGGCCTGTTGGAGTACTTGTTGGGGGATAAGGAGGGAAGTAGGCTGTACTTCTGCTTCCTTCTCCACCATCTTGGCTGGTCTGTACTATGTCACTTTTTTTAACCCTTTCCTTTTGTTTTAGAATTAATGCTAAGTATTAGTTCCAAGGCATAACAACAATAAGGGCTAGGCAATTGTAGTTAAGTGATTTGACCAGGGTCCCATAGCTAGGAAGTATCTGAAGTCCTGTATCTTCTGTCTCCAAGCCTGGCTCTCTATCTACTGAATCTTTATTATGTCATTTTCAATGAAACTTAAGATTCCATTAGCTTTTTAGTTAACATAACATAATGTTTGATTTATATTATGCCTGAAATCCACTAAATTTCCTAGATGTTTTCAATTTAAACTGCTATCATGCCATCCCTTCTACCATGTATGTATTTGGCAACTTGATATTTTAAAATTCAAATATATTTAACTTTCCCAATTACATGTAATGACAATTTTTAACATACATTTCCCAAAATTATAAGATCCAAATTGTCTCTCTCTTTCTCTTCCCTCCCCTCTCCAGGAGATGGTAAGCAGTTTGATCTTGATTACACATGTATTATCATGCAAAAAATACTTCTATATTGTTGTAAGAAAATACTCATATAAAATCAAAACTCGAAAATAAAACTGTAAATAAATTAATGTGAAAAATAGTATGCCTACATCTGCACCTGACTCCAACAGTTCTTTCTCTGGAGGTGTATACCATTCTTTGTTCTAAGTCCTTCAGGATTATTCCAGATCATTGTATTACTGACAGTAGCTAAGCTTTACACAGTTGATCATTGTGTAATTTTGTTGTTACTGTGTATAATGTTCTCCTGGTTCTGCTTATTTTAATCTGCATAAGTTAATGTACATTTTTCCAGCTTTTTCTGAAATCAATCTGCTTATCATTTCTTATAGCACAATATGAAACTGATTTTTTTTAACCCTAGTATAAGAACTTGCTGTTTATTCCTATCAAATTTACCTTGAATTAATTAATTAATTTAGCCTAATGGTCCGGGCTATCTAAATATTTTTGATTCCCAATTCTGCCATCTAATATATTAGCTATCCAGGTTCCCAACTTTGAGTCAGGTACAGAGTAGTTACTTAATAATTACTGGAAAACGGATTGATCTTCCTAGTCAATAAACAGACCATCTATGCCATTATATAATTCATTGATAAAAATGTTTAAAAATTCAGGACCAAATACGAAAGGCTGGGACTCTTCATTAAATGTTTTTTATGTTGATCTTGTTATTAATAATTACTTTTGGGCACAGACACTCAACTAGTCAATAATCAGTCTAGTTTTCTGTCTAGTCTTCATTATCTCCATCTTGTCCACAAGGAGAGATTAAAAGACTTTTTCAAATACTTTTAGGTTTCAATGATAAGAGCCAAAGAAACCTAATTTGAATTGTTAACTCTAGCCTGCAGGCTTAACTGATAGAGAGACTTGACAGCTCCTCCATTCCAGATGTCCCAGACACTTTTATGTTATGGCATAGCCAAAGTTAAGTTTCTTGGTTCCCTACCTCTCATTCCTCATTAGGCAATTCAGAAAATATAGTCAATTCACTGGCTAGACTACCCACGGCCTCACCTCATTGGTGACAGGGTTATCTCCTATTAGTAACACATCAATATTTAGTCTAGAAACTCTTATATAAGTTTGATTCCAGGGTAACTTTACGCCTCTGAGCCTCAATCAAGAGTAAGCATCCTGCTACATGTCCAAGCCACCAGCCTAATGTTTTCTGTGGCACCAGGGACTATGGAAAGCCCATATTTTTGTTGTTCCCCTTTGGCATCTATTCTCTTTCCATAAATGCCATTCCCATTTGGAAGTATCTCTTCAGGAACAGCTCCTGCCTCTTTTGCACTACAGATGGAATGTTATATTCTAGGACTATTTTCAATCTATTCACAAACTACTATGATTTTTCCAAATAGCTAAAATTCCATTTTATTATGAAAATTAAGTAATATAAACTAATTGGGCATTTAAAATCTGAAAGCTCTTATAGCATGTTTAATTGGTTCTTTTATATTATCTTACTAATATCTGAAAATAATATTTGGTTCAATTTCTTACCTTCTCCTGGTATTGAGAGTTTAGCTGCTGGTGATGCTACTCTCTTTAGAACAGCAGGACTTTCTGAAGAACCTGAATCCATGCTTAAGAAGAGAAAAATACAGAAATATATTAATTTCAACTATAGCTAAAATATGCATACAAATGAAAACCATTTAAATAATACCACTTAAAATTTGGAAAAACATAGTTTAAACTAAAAGTCAAATTTAATTACAAATAATGACTCTTAAGAGAGGTACATGATAAAACTTAACTGAATAGAGGTCCAGGAGTAAGGGAGATCTGGGTTCAAGCCCTATCTTTAATATATGACTGTAACTCTGACCAAGTCACTTAATAAGTTAATAAGTCTTAAAAAGACTTAGTAAGTCTCAAGAAACCTTAAATCTTAAGACAAGTTGCTAAGCTGCATTGGTAGAGGGAGTTTTTTAACTAGAAAGGCACTTAAATCTGATGAAACCATCCTACTGGACAACCTTCACTGTTTTCCCTCTAAGTCTCAGAGGCGCAATGATTAGTTCCCATTTTAGTTTTTAGTAATATGTTATTTTTGGATATTTGGATTTTTTAGTAGGTTTGCCACATGTATAGTTTAATCTACTTTGATATTTGAAAAAGCTAACAAAAGCCAATTTCATAAATTAAAAAACATTTTTCAATGTATTAAAATTAATATTCTATACCTATGAAACTCAATGAACACTATCATTTTCCTGACCGTGAAAACTTCATATTAATTTGAACTAACCAAAGATCTTGTTGTTATGTAAATATTCCAAGAGGAAGAAAATATTCTCTCCACTGTAATGTACCAAAGTAAAGCATAATTATCATTATCAGTGGAATTATTTTTGCATACATTTCTTTGGTATTCTACAAAGAAATGGACATCTTGCCCCCCATGTCTTGAAGTAGTCTTTCCCCACTCTAGAGGAATTAGATATTCAGAATGTTATGATGGTAGGAGGAAGCAGCTATCAAATTGAAGGAAACTTTTATTGCCCCTCGAAATGGCACAAAAGAGTACTTGGGCTATGAAAGTATTCAAATTTTTAAATGCTCTGTATTATAGTTATAATAATATCATAATAATGTAAATATGATATTTATGTTAAATTTCATGGTAAAATGAAATTTTAGAGAAAATTATAGTAGTTTATGAAGGGATTGAAAATAGTCCTAGTTGTACCATTTATCTGTACTGTGAAAGAAGCAAAAGCAGTTCCTAAAGAGACACTTGCAAATGAGAATGGCATATCATAGACTATGAAGAGGGAAGGGAACTTAATGATGACTGCATCCAACACTCTTCTTTTATAGATTCAGGAAAGGGAAGCCAAGAGAATTATTTGCTTTAGTTTAAGTCTGTAGTAAATATCAGAGGTGGGTACTTAGGGTTTGTTAAGAGTCCAACCCCAGTGATCTTCCGTCTCACCATAGTCCCTCTATTTTCAAAGTACAGTTGTTTTGTTTCTTCTGATAAAAGTAAATGAAGATCACAAATACCTTGATGATTTCCTTATGGGTCCTGAAATGAGCTTCACATAAGACTTTGGGAACCAACCCTTTTGACCTTGAACTTCTCCAAACCACCACATATCTTGCTGTTCCAGGACTGTGATGACATCATTTTTGTTGAAATTTAAATGGTTGTCCTTTTTGGCCCTCCATGGGTACAAAGCTTGTGCTTGTAGCCCCTCTACCTTTTCGCCCTTACATGGAACAATATAAAGGGGTCTTTGGTTACAAAATAGTTTGTTACAAACTCTGCCCCCCACCCCAAAAAAGACAAAGAGAGTAGTGTCTGATAAACAACTTTTCATCAGGATCATAGACATTAACACACATAAAGAGTTGGGCTGAAATGATGTTGATCAGGAACTAAGTGTAGTCTTAATTTTATTTATGTATTAGTTTTCTGTAGAATTTCGCTTCTGAGAACTTTCATTGTTCCCTTAAATGGGGATTCTTTTGTCATAAAGAAATCATGAGAAATAGTGACCAAACTCAAAGTTTTATTTCTATTCTATAGCCTACAAATATGCCCATATTGCTTCCATCTTTAAAAATAAAACTTAACTCTTCCATCACCTGTAGTGATTATCCCATCTCGTCCATTTTTCAAATTCCAAGGCTGTCAATTTTCCATCTCAATGATTCCTTCACCCCTTTGCATTCTGAATTTCAACTTAATCACTTAACTAAAAGTGTTCTCTCCAAAGTTATTGCCATCTCTTATCTGTCAAGTCCAAATATCTTTTCTCAGTCAGTTTCCTAATCTATAAAATGAGCTAGAGAAGGAATAGTAAACCACTCCAGTATCTTTACCAAGAAAATCCCAAATGGGCTCATAAAGAGTCAGACATGACTGAGTAACAGCCACTCTTCTTGATCTCTCTATAATATTTGACCCCACTGACACTATGTCTTTTTCAATACTTTCTCTTCTCTGGATTCTGATTCTTTCTTAGTTCTCCTACTAGTCTGACTACTTGTTCTTTGTCTCTTTTGTTGGCTCATTATCCATATCATGCTCCCTAGCTATAAGATTCTGTCCTGGATCCTCTTTCCTTCTTTCTTTATATTCTTTCATTTAGTGATCTCATAAGCTCCTGTGGATTTAAGTAGCATCTCTATGCATACCCATGTAACCAACCCTTGTCTCTTTTCTGAGCTTTAGTCCCACATCACCAACTACCTCTTGGACTTTTGAATTAGTAATTCATAGGCAATACAAATTCATTATGTTCAAAAGAAAACTTCCTATCTTTTCCCTTAAGCCTTTTCTTTGTGTCCCTAGACCCTTGTAGAATACCTGGCACATAGGAAATGCATAATAAATGCTTGTGGATTGAATGATGAAAGAAATAAGTGGCATTTATTATACTTACTATTGAATAAAACCCACAAAATGTTTTACTGTATCAATAAAAAATATAAGATTTCTTCAAAAAAAGGAAACAAATGATAATCTAAAATAGCAGATGATATAAAAATAATTTATATTTGACTTTGAAAAGTGTTCTTGTGCTTGTACACAAACAAGGGTGTGACAGAGTTCAAAAATTCATACCACATTAAGTAAAAATTCTGAAACTTGGTTTAACTTCAGTATCAGATGACTCACAAATTTGAGAGTGCCTGAACCTCCTCAACTTACCTTCATTGGACTTCAATCACACTGGAGGAAGCAAATCTTGTTCCTTTAGAGGTCAAATTATTTCAGCTCCAAGAGGGTGAATTATGACCCTCTCCTTTCTGATCACGACTTTCTTATCTTCCACTTTTAATCACTCTTGTTGAGTTGCCTCTCCATCTTCTTCGCAGTCTAACATTCCTCCCCCTCTCTGCACTTCAACTTCCCTTCCCTTTTGTTAAAGTTTACTAGTCTATTATACATTACCTCCTTATGGGATACAAGTTAGGTTTTTTGGCATTTCAACCATGCTGACCTTCCTGTATAGTCAACCTGGCACAGTGTGCAAAGGGGAGAAAAGGAAGGAAGGAAGGAAGGAAGGAAGGAAGGAAGGAAGGAAGGAAGGAAGGAAGGAAGGAAGGAAGGAAGGAAGGAAGGAAG
>NC_058132.1:409649262-409747824 GCF_016433145.1 Gracilinanus agilis | reverse complement strand
GAGGGAGGGAGGGAGGAAATATATATAGCTACTGCAAAACTAAAATCTCTTTTAGGGAGGAGTTCTAGCTTGGGGGTCCATGAATACATTTCAGGAAGTTGATGAACTTGGATGGGGAAAAATTTTATCTTTATTTTCACTAACCTCTAATAGATTTAACATTTACTTCAGTTATGAATGTAGACAATAAACATACATTGAGGAGGGGTGCATAGGTTTTAACAACCTACTAAAAAAGGATAAGAAACCCTGCTTTAAGGGGAGGAAGCAGAGACTTGTCTATTTCAATGCTTTATACCAAGTGTAGTGCTTCAGAAATAAATGTTTAATTGAAATGGAATTTTCAAAATTTCAACAAAACTGAAATGTTGTCAAATTATTGACCTTTTGTCTAGATCCTTCTTGGACTTTGCTCTATTGAATATGATCTATTATCCCTTCCATCTGTTGCATCCTCAATCTCTTACTCCATTGTTTCCTTCCCTTCTGGCTACAAGTACATTTATTTCTCCAAGTCTAATAAAAACTGAAAATAGCAACCCACCAAAACCCTCCTTTTTATTCTTCTATCCCCCTGAAGCCACCACTTCTTCCTTTGCTTCCTTTTACCAACTAAACGTTTAGAAGAAATAGCCTATATTTCCTTATTACCTTCACTTCCTCACCATCTACTTAATTTAATCTCTTATAATATGGCTTCTGAGTATACCACCACTTAAATAAATCTCTCTTCTCAAAAGTCACCAATGACTCCATAACTACCAAATCTCATTCTTTTCACTCAGTTCTCATTCTTAAACTTTGTAGCATGTGACTATAGCCTAATCATTTCTTCCTAAAAATCATCATGTGGCTTATGTGGCATTTTAAAAATCTAGTTTTCTTATAATAATAATAAAAATGCCTAAAATAACAGTGCTTCAGGGTTTACAAAGTTCTTTGTACATACATATGAAAAGTAGATCCAATAGCAGCATCTTCCTTACAGGGTTATTATGAGGCTGAGCTAACAAATGTAAAACATATTGCAAACTTTGCAGTATAATAAAAATACTATCATCATCATCGTCGTCGTCGTCGTCGTCGTCGTCGTCGTCACCGCTGTCTACTCTACATTCAGAGCCATGATAAAGAATTTGCAAATCTTGGAAAAATCTTTTAAAAATCACACCCACTTGACCATCATGCTTCCTGTTTTTACTCACTACCTAAAAGCATTTACTCTTCATACACGGGGCAATTCTTGATGTCATCAAATTTCCATAATGCAAAGAAAACAAAATATTCTGGCATTTAAAAAAACATTTAAATGATAATAGTAGAAATTGCTCAAATTTACACATTGGTTTAAGGTTTGCAAAGAACTTTTATATGTTACCTCATTTGATCTTCACAACAACTCTATTAAGAATGTGCAAATAGAAATTTCTTTCACCTGATTCACCCAGCATCCTTTTAAGTTATGTGCTTACTTTACATTGTTATGCTTGAGAGATAAATTTTGCTGAAACCCACTCAGGGGGGCATTTGGGGGGCGGGGGAGGGCTTTTGCTTTGGTAAAGCACAGCAGGTGTAGGTCTCTGGCTCTGTGCTCTGCTCACTTGGCTGAAAGAATCCCTTTCTCTCTCACTTTGTTATTATTAAATCCTATAAATTTAAATACTTGGAATAGTCATTCAATTTTAGTCTCACAAGTATTATGATGCTATTATTATCCTCATGTCATCCTCACAAGAAAGGATGAAGGTTGAGAGAAGTTAAGTGCCTTGCCCAGGATTCACAGAGCGTGTGTCACTAATTTTTATTTTAAAATTTTGTAAAAATATTAAAAGGTATTCTTTATTGTTCTCTATATCTAGATGACTACCAACTTCGTCCTAGTTCAGCTTATTATATAGCCAAATTGGATTAGTGACTACCCCTTCTGCTTTCCCACCTCCACATCTTAACTCTATGATGCTTAGAAGATCCTCCTTCCACATCCTGACCGTCTAGCTACCATTATTTAAAACATTCTTTCGAGACTCAGCTCAAATTCTATCTTCTTTGTGAAGTCATTCTTGATCATCCCAGCTAAAGTGGTGTCTCCCTACTCTAGATTTTTGGCATTTGATTTATGCCCCTCTTATTAAGATACTACTTATGTCTTGGATTATAGTTAATTCTGTGTATCTTATTTCCTTGCCTAGACCATAAACTCCTCCGAGGCAGCTGGTATGTCTCATTTGACCTTTTTTTAATCCTCCACCCTGACTACCATAGTGCCTTGTGCAAAGCAGCCACTCAGTAAATACAGATGGCACAAAGTTAACTTGTGGAAGTTTGATTTTCTAGCCTTTGCCTTCCTGCTTTCATATTCCCTAAAATATGATGTGTATAAACTACTTTACCCTCCCACAGTGTGCAAAAAACAAAACCAAAAAAAAAAAACTAGCCTTAAGAAAAGCTGAATCTTCTTTTCAAAATTACTGGTTCATATCTTTTTGGGCGGGGCAGGAAATTACCTTTTCTGCAGAATCAGCATTTGTCCTATGTTGAAAAATATAGAGGCAACAAGGACTCCATTCCTTCGTGGATCAGAAGCCACAGATGAGGAAGTCCTGACATATACAAACAAAATATAGCTTCTACCATATAACATATATTTCTTCCTAGTTGGGATTATCTATACTGTATCCTGGGTTACATATTGGGTAGGTTCATTTATATTCAATAAAACCAATAAATATTTGTGGAAGATGTTTTTATTTTACAGAATATAGTCATTCACACCCAGGCATGTTGCTATTTACCTGGCCCAAAACAGGCGACGGTGATGAGCCAGTAACAGTGGCCGGGGTAAAGGCTGATCTTTGCCTTAACTGCCCTGCACTGGGAACTGTAAGAGAAGGCTGAGTTGCCCATGCATCCCAATTATCTGTTTCTGGTTTTTCATTAGTGTTTGTTGGCCACCTAGAAAAGAAAAAAAAATAGCACTCTAAACAATTAATACATGCCAACAGATCATCTTTTCGTTATGGACCTCAAGTCACTTGGTCATAGCAGCTGAAGTATATGAATGATTAAGTCACCTTGGGGGTGACACAAAGGGGATTGCCATCTCCCTACACAGTCCACGGGTACAAATGAGCACTACTCCATCCTGGTACTGAAAAGTTGAAAACTACCACTTTGCAGGTGACCAAAGCTACTGTTAGCAAAGGAATGTGCTAGTCATCTCTCTGTATATGGGGAATTGGATAGGAACTATAACAAAATTAAATCCATTGTATAACAAGAAACTTTATAAAAGGGTGCATTTGTTTTGCCTTTTTTTTTTTTTTTGGTCTTTTAGGCTAATTAAGGCTTTCCCTAATTAAGCCAAAGTTATTGACTAAATTAATAAAAATTAATGTGGGAAAGGAAAGCTATACAGCCGAAAACACATTATCTGGTATGTAATTGAAGAATTTCTTTCTCCAACACTAAGGGGACTTTTACATGAAAAAACAAATTATCACATAGAACTTGCTTGTTCTTGCCCTACCTTACAGAGTTCATTCCAATTCCTGTCCTTCACATTATTCTCTTTTCTTCCTTATAATTTCTATCTATCATCTAACATCTGACCTTCTCTCATGATTTCTTTGCTTTAAAAAAAAATTTAAGCTTGCACATTCCAAAAAGATTCAACTTTCAACACCAAATATTTGGTAATAGATCACCTTTTTATTATGGACCTTAGATTACTTGGTCAGAGTACTTGTATCATCTCACTGATGATTTTATTTTTTTACTCAAGTACACTTTTTTAACCAATGCAAAAATCTGGATTGTGGCACTATAGTAAGGGCTCATGACTTTCTATAATGAATTGTTAAAAAACCAAAACTCTCTGAATATTATGCTTGAAGACCAATATTTCACAACCAAGAACTGAGAATTAGCATCATTTGATGACATTCATTATTTCATTCTGCTGTACACTCGAAAAGAACCAAGGAAGGCTCAGAGGAACTTAAGAGGAAACAGTTTTGTATCTTATTCCAACCACTAAATTTCATTTCTGCATCTATATCAACACATGGTGCTACTTAGATACAGGAAATGACTATAAATAATTGCTGACTGGCTTGAATGTTAAGAGATTATTAGGAAATATATGTCTGTCCTAGCAGGAGCAAAGATATTAATTAATCACCAAAGCAGACTCTGAAATATGCAATTTCCACTCACACTAAGATGACTAAAATTTTGTTATCACCTAATAGATTTTAATAGGTCATCCACAATTTTCTTGCACTTTAGGGCAGGAGTTGAATCATTTTTCATCTTTGTTTTCCTAGGCTCTAACCTAGTGCCTTCACATACGAGTCAATAAATGTTAATAAATAAATTGAAAGCACCACAAGACACTCAGGATGGAAGCAATCTAGGGAGCTTTTTCTTTGAGAGATCTAAATAGGAGGGCATGAAATGGTTGGAAATTTATACTTTACTATAATAAATACTAATACCACACATACGTGGAGCTGAAATCTGCCCAGTTGTTAGAAGTTGTAGATGATTCTGAAGAGGTTGCTGTCACAGGAGTTGGGGTTTCATGTAAAGAAAGTTTAGGTGTGGGCAGAGGTGTAGAGTCAGCTGCTGGTTTCAGAGGGGTGGGGATCTCATTTTCTGGGATTTTCTCTGCATAGTTTGCTGGAAACCATCCAGTCTTTCCTTTTAATTCCCCTCCAAGCCACCCAGGTTCTCCAGTTTGGCTTTCATCCACCTGTAAGAAAGTCCACGGATAGAGTGACATTGAGAATAAATACATAAACATGCCAAAGGCAACAAAGTCCTCGATCTCACTTCCCCACTCCTCCTTGCCCTCTTCCCCAACCGCACCCACTTCTCTAATTCCAATAAATAGAGCACAAGCCTTTTTGTTATGCTCTGGTTATAAGGGTTTGCCAATGAATTGAAAATATTTTACTTTGAAAGAAACAGTAAGTGTAATAACTCAAAGAGTTCTTACTTGAAAGTGTTTTCTATTTTCCAAAAAAGTAGAAACAGTATGGTATTAGGCAAAGGGTACAAGACTTAGAGTGGAAGGACTTGGGTTCAAATATTAGCTGTGTAAACTTAGGCAAGTAATTTAGCCTTCCTAGGTCTAGGTTTCCTCATCTGTAAAATTGGGGAAGGAGGAAGGGAAAGAGGAAAGGGCTGGGTTACATGACTTCTGAAATCTCTTCTAACCATAACTCTAAAATCCTAAATAACAGAATTTAAACTTTAACTGTTATTCTTTATTGATGCTGTTTCCTAAAATCTACATTCAGGATTTATCATTAAAGAAAGCTCCTAAGAATTCTCAAGATTAAACTACTGTTCCATTCATTGTAATTACTTAAACACTATAACCTAAATTCACCCAGTAAGAATTTCAATTTAGGGTACATTTAGTACTTTTTTTTTTTTTTTAAGTTTGATACTATGCTACCTTGCATGGCAAGGGCAGAAGAGTTTGCTAGAAATCACTATGGTCATATGGAAGGAAGGTTAATCATTTATTTTAACTATAAAAACCCATCAGGAGGAAATGAGAAACAGTTCTATTACAACTCTAAATTTTAGAACTCCTTAATTTTTTCTTTAATTGGGACAGCATTCATTGAGGAAAAGTAAACTATCATGGCACAATTTAAATCTGATATTCAAATTTGAAAATATTATTTTCTGTTATTTAAGCTCTCACACAGATCATTTACTACATTGGAATAAGGGTGGGTTTTTTAGTATTTTAATTTTTCTAGTGACATATGTTAGTTGATCAAAATTATTCTGTTTTTCCTCTTTCTTTTATGTTCCCAAAGTTAAGACATTTGCAAAGGTCATAATTATTACTATTTTTAACATGAACTCTGACTTTATAAATCACACACATACCAAAAGGATTGGGTCAAGTCTAATAACGAGGAAAATAAAACACTTTTAAAATATAACAATTACAAGGGGAAATGTTAACTAACATCCAAAGACATGAAATTACTAGAGCACACAATAACTATACTTTTCACCTTTAAGAAAAAATTAATTAATTCTACACATAATTTTTAAAAATAATTCAGACATTACCCCAAAATATTCAGTGGCTTTATTTTTCCCTTGTTTTAGTCTTTTAAAACTTTTCTCATCAAACAGAAAGAAAAATCTTAATTGACATTTCTCAAAACAACAAGAAAAAGGAGTGAAAAATTAAATTTCCAAACATATTTTTGTCTCTGTTATTTTTCCATTGGCTCCCACTTATCTGTTGTTATCAATTTCTCTATTTCAATATTCTATATTTCCTAAATGTTACTTTGAGCTGTTTTTCATGATAAATCATTCCTCTTGAATTCTGTTTTGTATTTTAATATACCTCTGTTATTTTCTAGTCAATCTGAATTTCTCTCTAAACTCAGGCCAACCTGTTTTATAAATTATCCTATTTCCCATCTACTTTCAATTCCTTTCTCTGAGAGCCTTAACTCTCCATTTATCAAATTTTCCTTTGATTCAGTTACTTTATTAAACTTTTATTCTCTCCTCATCACCAAATCTCAGAAAAAAAGTAATCTATACTTGCTGTCTCAGTTGCCCCACCCAATCTTCAATGCTTTCCAATCTACATTTCGTTAATTCATATCAGCACCCAAAAAAAGGTATTAAACTCATCCAGTGTAAGGCACGGGAATTATAAAGACAAAAACAACAGTTCTTGACCTTTTTGTATATTTTACCAGGAGAAGATACAACAAGATACAGGCATGATAATTTGAGGAAGGAGTAATAATAAGTGGGGAGAAGGATAATAAAGGAAACTGTGGAAAGAATTCTCTGAAGTGATGATTCCTAAGCTGAATCCTGAAGAGAGGCAAGAATCCTGATAGAGACGAGGGGGGAGTATATTACAGACATGGGGATGAACCATACAAACACAAAAAGACAGGAGATGAAATATTTGGTTTGGGACCAACTCATCCCTGGTGGAAGTGTAGCATTCCTGAAGGGGAATGAATGAATGTATGAAATCAGGATGAAAAGGTTGCTAGGAGACAGATTTCAAAAGGTTTTAAATACCAGACTAAGGAGTTTGCATTTTTTAGAAGTAACGATGGTTTTTGAGTAAGGGAGCAACATAGCCAGACCACTGCTCCAGGAAGATTATTTTGTCAGCTGTGAGGAGATGAAATTGGAGAAAGGAGAGAGGGAAAGCAGGCAGAAAAATTAAAAGGTTGTTATTATAATAACACAGATGAGAGGTGATGAGAGCCTGGACTAGAGTGGAAACTGTGTTGATGGAAAAAACGGAATAGAAGCAAGAGATATTATAGAAGTTGAATCAGGAGAATATGGTAATTGCCTAGATATTAGAAGTAAGGGAAAAGGAAGAAGGGTAATCTTGAGGTGAAAAGTCTGAGCAGGGAACAATTTGGAAAAGAGGGTTTGGTGAAGAAGAGTTCATGTTTGTGCATCTATCTAGCTTTCTCTCTATGATATACATATATTTCATACATGGATATAACACATAACATAAAGAAGAAAGTACAGAACTGAATATGGCAAGAAGCATCAGTCAAGAAGCAGAACCAAGAGACAGTAGTGTTAGAGAGACCAACGGGAGAGAATGACCAGAAAGAGAGTATGCTTAATACTTCAAAAGCTACTGAGAGCTCAAGAAAGATGATGGCCGAGAAAAGACCACTAGATTTAGCTGTTAGAGGTGGGTTGGTAATCCTTGGGAGAGCAATTCCAGGAGTGAGGAAGCCAGAAGACAAGGGGTAGAGAATTGAGTAGGCAGTGAAACTATGGAAGCAGTGATTTGGGCAGCACAATGGAGGAGAGATATAAGGGAGTAGCTTATGGAGATGGCAGAATTAAATGAAGATTTTTTAAAGAATGGGGTAGATCAAAGTGCATTTAAAGCCAACAGAGTCTGAAGATGAAAGAAGTAAATTCCTGGAGGAGAAAGGAGTCTGGAGCAAAGGAGGAGAGAGAGTAGGTAAAGACATTGAGGTATTTTAAGATGTCTAGTGAGATGGAAGTACTTTGGATGGATTTTTTGTTATCTGGTTTTTTTCTGTCATGTTCCAACTCTTCATGTCCCTTCTGGGATTTTCTTAGCAAAGATACTAGAGAGATTTATCATTTCCTTCTCCAGTTCATTTTATACAATGAGGAAACTGAGGCAAACAAGGTTAGTGAAATTGTCCAGGATCACACAGCCAGTGAATGTCTGAGGCCAGATTTGAATTTAAGTCTTCCTGACTCCAGGCCCGGCATTCTATCCACTGCACCTTTAGAGGGATAGCTTTGAATTTTCTCATTAAAAAAGAAAACAAAGATATCAAATGGGATTGAGGGTGGGGGGCAGGATTAGGAGACTAGGGGAATGAAAAGAGAAGGGCCAAAACAATTGTTAAAGGAGATGGGTTAATAAATCAAGAAATGATAAAACGACTCAATTGCTATTATTTCACATGAATTTGTAGTGAATTCACTTGGTATAGTTGTACAAATTCCTTCAATGGTATTAAAAAATGTAGCAGTGTGAATGAAGAAGGAAGACAGTAGATGGTCCAGGGTTTATAACAGGCTGAAGGGATATATATGAGTTAGAAATAGAGACGAGAACATAGAAACTAGCAGTAGAAAGAGTTGGTTCTTCTCCCTTGGTAGAAGCTGACCTGAATCACTGAATATTGAGGCTATCTGGTGTGAATTCCTTCTTCTCTTCTCTTTATCTTTAAGTCCTATAACATCATTGTCCACTCTCTCCTCCTTGGCCCCATCACCCTTCTGACTTCTAAGGTGATTCTTCTTCTTATCAAGGCAAACCTCTCTCTACAATATGCCCTTGATTTCATCACTTAATGTCTTCTACAGAAGAAGGCAACCTTGAACATTAACTCTTCACCACCTTCTCTACTACCTTCCTAGATCATACCATCTCCTTAAACTATTATCCTTTATCTCTCTTCTCTTTCTTAACCAAAATCCTAGAGGATTTTGTCCAAATTCCCTACTTTGGATTCCTCTCCTCTCCTGTACTCTTTAATCCTTGACAATCTGGCTTCCATTTTCATTACTTGTTGGAAACCATTTTCTCTAAAACTACAAATGACTTTTTTTTAGAATTTTATTTATTCTAAACTTAATACCAAATAAATGATCATTTCCATGTATTTAAGACAGAAAAAGAAGACTGTACGTGAAACTGTGAATATTATATGCATTTTCCTTTTTAAATAAATCTTCATACCCCAAACAAACAAAAAAAATTACCAAAAACCTCAACAAATTGGCCATCTTTTTAAAAAAAATTCACACCTTGACTGACAAATTTAGGAACATAATTTTGTTTCCAAGACAGACAAAAATATGTTTTGGACACAGAATTAAAGTGTAAAATACATATAAGAAAATACAGACTTCCTGACAGCACTTACCCATTCCCCTTTAACCTCCACAAGGAAAGCAAAGATTTGAAAGTAAAGCAATATTACAATATGTTTCACAAAATCATTTATCCTAACCAGTATATTTAAAATATGTTTATCATCATGTTTGCTGTTAAACTGAATCTAATAAAGCTGGAAGTTTGATAGTCAACTAAATTACGGGAAGAGAGCAAACTTTAAAGTCAGTCAGATTTTTTTTCATCTTTCATGATTTAGTAAAGAAGAAAAAAATTAGAGGTCAACGTGAAATGACATAAGCTTGGAAATTGTTAAACATCAAGAGGAAATTACAAAGGGCTTCACATTCCTTATATACATTTTCTATGGAAATAAGTAATGGGATTTTTTAAAAAATGGAATGCTTTAAAATACAACATAAATTAAGTTTTAGTTCCATGCTACAAACTATACAGATAAGAAAGTTTGCTGCTTTCCTGCTGAATTCAAGAGAGACGGCCATTTATAAGGACTCCAGGGGTAAGTCTAAGTATGTCTCAGAAAAAGAAATAGTTTCTTATCATAAGTAGAATTGTACAAGATCACATTTTTAGAACTGGAAGGACCCTTGCAGATCATCTAGTCCAACTCCTTTCTTTTAAAGATAAGGAAATTGAGCTTAGAAAGAGAAAATAATTGACAATAATTTGTGAGAAAGGAATTTTAATTCAGGTCTGCTGAATCCAAATCTGCCACCATAGCACTCTGCTTTTCACAGTCATCATTGCTTATGATGTATTACTATTCCATTACATCTAGATAATATATTACACTCTGATGAGCTACTATTTAATCTATAGGCAACCACTTCATTCCTAGTTCTTTGCTACTACAAAAATTGTCACTATAAATATTTTTCTTTCACCATCTCTGCATTCTGATGGGTGCTGTTGTGAAGTTAAACCTCAGAATCATTTTTAATTTGAATTTTTTGCATGGTTAGTGACTTGGAACACTCTTTCTTATATGATCATAGATTTAGAAAGAAAAAGGATCTTAGAAGTCACAGGATTTACAGGTGAGGAAACTGAGTTCCAAACAAGTGAAATTACCTGCTCAAGGTCATATAGGCAGAAAGTAGCAGAGCTGACATTTGAATCCAGGGCCTCTGACCCCTAATCCATTGCTTTTTTCATTATACCACATTGCTACCCTCATTGTACCATGTTTCTTGCCCCTTTTATTTTCTCTTTTTAAAATTGCCTATTCATTAACTGGGTAGCTAGGTAGAACAGTGAATAAAGTATCAGGTCTGGAGTCTGGAAGATACATCTTCCTGGATTCAAATCTTGCCTCGGACATTTACTTGCTGTATGACCCTGGTTAAGACACTTAACCCTGTTTCCCTCAGTTTCCTCATTTGAAAAATGAACTGGAGAAGAAAATGGCAAAACCACTCCAGTATCTTTGCCAAGAAAGCCCCAAATGGGTTTACAAAGAGTTAGACATGCCTGCCAACAAATAAATAACAACATTCATTAACTACTGAAGAATGTTTCTTGTGCTCTTAAAATATTCTTTTTTTTTCAAAACCTTTACCATATACTGGTTCCAAGGCAGAAAAGTGCTAAGGGATAGACAATGGGGGTTAAGTGACTTGTCCAGGGTCACCCAGCTAGGAAGTGTCTGAGGCCAGATTTTAACCCAGGTACTCTCCAGGCCTGGCTCTCTCAATCCACTGAACTACCTAAGCTGCTCCCTTAAAATATTCGTATTTATCATTAAATACTCTTAAATATCCATATCAGTTATGTAAAGTGATTAGATATTAATGTACCCTTTACATATCTTCAGATATCTGCTGCAAAGATTTATACCCCAATTTATTATTCCTTCATCTAATTCTAGAGGCACTGATTTTATTCATGTAAAATCTTTTCAACTTTTATTGAAATTGAAAAAATGAATCTTACTCTGTAATGCATGAATAGTAAGAAATGTGGATCAACTTTTATAACATTTGGATAATTGAATTATTTTTCCTTTACCTCAAGTGTCAGGGAGTGATTTATGTAAAAGGGACCTCACAAAAGAACTTTTTTACTCATTATGGTTAAACATAAGAATTTTTCAAAAGAGTGTTTTCAAGGGGCTGTGAGATATAAGAACTGTAATAAGGAGATACAAATTAGCATTTCAATATCCATCCTATCACTCAAATGTAATCTCTTATAGTTTTAGGCTTTAGCTACTGTACAATGGTTTTCTAATTTACTTGTTAATGTGCTTTAACAGATATCAGATTAGATCCAAAGCAACTTGAATTAAGTAAGTCTGGGAAACTGTCAAATGAGAAGAACCCAGAGGAGCAGGCTCAATACTGGATAAGCCTTTCACAAATGCTACCCTGCTCTTATCTCCTACACACTTATATTAGAATAGCTCCATACTAGAAATTGAGGGAAATGTTTTGTGAAACTGACACCAGGAAGAATGTATTTTGCTTGTTTCTTTGTTTTAAGGATTTGGAACTTCTTGGAACATTCTAATTTCCCTATTTTGAGACAAAAGGAAATGGCAATAAAACAGCCATCAGAAAACAAGGAAAGGAAATAGAGAAGTAGCTTTTTGGCTTTCTCATACATTACTTAAGAATTCTTCCCCCATTCTTTCTGCATGTATTTCTACCACAAAAGAACAACACAAGGTACTTATTTTTATTGCAAAAAGAGGCAAGATGAGTATGTAAACAAGTGTGCTTTAAACAAACTTCCTCCTAAGAATATAATATAATTAGAAGGATAATCTTATTGTGTGTATGTACTTTGAATATAAAAATTGGTATGTATTTTCCATAAATCTGACTTCAGTACTGGGGGAGCGGGAGGCAGACTTTCAAAATGCAGATTGAATTTAGTAAGAGATAGGAAGTTAATAGAAAAATACTAGCAGCATTTCTTTTGGGACCATTACTATAGTAGTTTAGAATTTTGTTAACAAGTACATTTTTCGAATTGTTAGCTTTACACTCTTGAAAAAAGTATTTGGTACCCCTCTATTGTTTTATCAAGCTCCTTGAACTTGGAGGTCCAGTGAGCACATTCCTTCTTGTTGAAACCTTATGAGTGGAAATTTTAAGTTTAAAGAAATTGGAGAATGATAGAAGAAAAAAAAATTCTGAATTGTTTTATGGGTAATGTTTTAAGCAGGTTGCAACAATGCAAGTTAAACACACTTAATTCAACATTTTTTGCATAATTCAAATTCCCAGAGGACTTTGTAGCTTCAAAGATAAATAATGAGAAGTTTTAATTCATATCTACCAAAACTATAACCAAGAACTATAAGGATGTGCTGGAGTATTTATATTTTATTTAAAAACATTTCTCTAAAAGCTTCTCATTCATCCAGAAAAACTTGGTATTACCAATTATTTAGATATTTACAGGTAGCATCTTCTACACAGTGACTCTACCTTAAAGTGACATAAGACTAGATTTTCAGAATTTCATACTTTATTTTAGTAAAACAAGGGATAGAAAAACAAAACATGCTGTTCAAATATGAACACTTATTGACAACCCAGTGAACCACAGATTTAAAGAATACTCTGAAGTCCTGTTTATATGTACAAATGACTGTGAAAGAAACTACAAAGTAGATGATGTTGTCAACAAAAACAAACTTTAAGTTCTTTCTTACCATGACTATGTCCCCAGGCTGGATGGTGATTTCATCATGGCTCCTTGATTCAAAAGGGTACAGTGCCCGGTAATACACTACCTTTATATCCTCTTGAGTAGAAATAGCAAGTGGCCCTTTTTCTGTTTATAAAGATGAGGGAAAGGAGACCAAAAAAAAACAAAACACCACATTAAATAATGAAGAAATAACAAAAAACAAAGGCTTTAACAATCAAAATCTTCCCTGGCTATCTCCCTTAATATTTCTGAAATACCAAAGCTGACCTGGGAAATTTATAAAATACATATTAAGTGATAGCACTTCAGACACATTAGGTAGGTAGTTAAGTTCCAGTTTGGGGATATATTTTTTTTAAATGCCAGCTTCATCTTTGGAGAAAAAGAAAAAGAGAAAAAGGAGGAGGAAGAATAGTCAGAGATCATCTTTTTAATAGTGCTTTCAAATTTGCAGAGCACTTCCATTATCTAAATATTGAAAGTGGGTTCACTTTGCCTTTGTTTTCCTTCCTTCCAAATTTTGGTTTGGGCTTTTGTGGTTTACAAACGTTTTCTACAAATTAATGAAGGCTGTAAACCAAAACTTAATTCAGCCAAAGAAAGGGTCTGTCAGTGGGGTGTGCAAATTTTCACATAAATAAAAAATGTGGAAATAATAACCTTAAAGGTGACACACATTTTCATTATGAAAGTATTGATTTCACAAATATTATTGAAGTCAGCCACTCTCTAAATTCCATTGAGGTAAAAGTCTACCTGTCTCCAAGCAAAAATAATTTAATGAAAAAAGAACTACCCAAATAAAATCTGTCTCTAATGATTCATTTGAGCTTCATAGCTCTAAGTACCATGATTCACATTCGTCCTTCTTACAATTAGTGTTAAGTAGAAGATGTTATTCATCTTTACTGGCTCAGTACTGAATTATATATTTCAGGGGCATTTTTTTGTTATACTTAGGCAAATTTTTACTAAAGAGCATAACAGTGTTAAATGGTTCCTTGATCCCCCAGGAAAAAGAATGATAACAACAATAAAAATCAAAATTCTTCACAAATGTCAATGGGAAAACATGATTTTTTCAAGGGTAAGTGGCTAATTGAAAATTTACATAAAGTTATACCACCTGTTTAAAAAATTTCTTCAGATGACACAAAGGTTGAGTCCAGTATTGTATAACTGATGAGTTCTTACCAAGGCTGACCTTTTTTCAATTTTTTATTAAATCTTTATCATCCATCTTAGAATCAATACTGTGTATTGATTCCAAGACAAAAGAGCAGTAAGGGTTAAGCAATGGAGATTAAGTGACTTGTCCATTGAGCCATCAAGCTGACCCCTTCACTGAGCCATCTGGCTGTCCCTGCCATTTTTCAATTTAATCAACTTTTACAAGGCAGCTAATATGTAGGACACAGTGCTAGTCATTGATTATTTTTTAAAAGACAGGTCTTTTTTTTTTTTTCATTTTCTGTTTAAAAAAACTCTTCATCCCCAACAAACACTAAGATTCCATGGAGGCCAAAGAAACCATCAGATTTTTCAAAAGGTACAGTCCACAAGATACTCTGAGACCAGATAGATACTGAATACCCTACGTTGATTGCAAGTGTGAAGAAAAAGATGGATTTCCTGCTGACAAAAGAGTTGTATAATTCTTAGTAAAAAATTATATCCTAAGAGGCAGCTGGGTAGCTCAGTGGATAAAGAGCCAGACCTGGAGATGGGAAGTGTTGGGTTCAGAATTTGACCTCAGATATTTTCTAGCTAAGTGACTCTGGAAAAATCACTTAACTCCTATTGCCTAGCCCTTATTTTATTGCTCTTCTGCCTTGGCACGAATGCATAGTATTGATTCAAAGATGAAAGGTAGGGTTTTTAAAAAAAAAGGAAAAAAAAAGTTATATCCTAAAAGAGCAGTAAAACATTAAAGAGACTCCAGAGAAGAGAGGCAAGGTGAGTGGAGATTGGTGGGATAAGGTTTGATACCACTTTTGCTAGCTCCTCCTCATCGATGGAGGCAGGTGGCACACCACAGATGTGGCTGGAAAATCTTGGCCACTGTGTGTCAACACCATTTACTTAACTGTACTTCCTTTTTTACAAGGGAGGGTGCCACACAGAAAGCAGGTATTGAGAAATGACAGTGACTATGTCTTTTTTTTTCCCTTCAAAATATACATAAAGCATTTTTTTAAAAGAAATCATTTGAGTCCATTGAGATAATGACTTAAGGTGAGGTGTGGTATGCGCTTTCCTATTCCAAATGACAGCCTTTAAAAATATCAGCTGTGCTGCCCAAAGAAGAGATTAAAAACACTTTTACATGTATATCAGATAGAGCCTTATGATGTATTTACTTTAAAAACTACTTGTTTACATGCTGTGACCATTGGTTCTTATGCTTATAAATTTGTATCACATTTGAACCCATGCATGTCTATTGAAATCCCTTACTGGGTCAAGAAAGGTTAAACTTCTCTAAAACTACTTTATCCACATTTTTACATCCCATACCTGTGGATGAGCTGGGTGCCAGGAGAGCGGGCTTAGCTGGTTCCTGATGTTGCTGGAAAAGCTTAGACAGCTTATCTTTCATTTCCTGTTTGCCTTTTTCCTCACTCTCCTTTTTCTTGACTGTTTCTTCCCTTAGTTTCTCTTCATCATGGAGTTTTTTTGGCCGTTGATACTCTTCATCCTGTTGTACTCGGTCGAGCCACTGCTTATCCTGGGAACGTCTGCCAATAATAATTAAAAAAAAAATAGAGGAGTCTGACTAATAATTAATGTGGTGACTTTTAAAATTCCAGATCTGGTGTCAAGGAGAGAACTCACTTCCAATACTACCTCTGATATTTAACATGAGCAAAAGAGATCTTAATTACTTGGAGACTTGGTTCCTTGCTCTATAAAATGGAATCATACTGATAGTATCTACCTCATACGGTTGCTGAAGACAAAATGAAATAATGTAAAGGGTTTTATAAAACTTAAAGTGCAATACAAATTCCAATTATTATTATTATTATAGTTAGTTCTTTTCAAATTAGAGGTTGGACAATGGGATGTTCAATAACAAGAAGATTTTTCATGAGAAGTACAACGGCACACATATACTGCCATTGCCATATACTTTGCCATTGTTTGATGTTCCCATGAAGTTTTTATAATTAGAAAACTTGTCCAGTTTCCTAATTTTTAAAAAATAATTACTTAGAGAAAAGTTCTAATGATTAGAATAAAAAATATATTTCCCATCTTAAGTAATATGGTATTACATTTTTAAATTTGCATGCAAATAATTTTTATACCACATAAATGTTTTTAATTACAAATATTAATTTTCAAATTTAATTATAAATATAATTTTGCTTTAAGAAGTCAATGATCAGACAAATTAATTGTTCCCTCTGGTAAACATACCCTCAGGAGCCTTGAGCTGTATCTACACATACACCAGTCTGAGAATAAAAGCCAAATCAGCAATATGATAATTTTGAAAATGACCACTTGGTTACCAGATGTGATTAGCTAGCAGTTTTACTGTATTTGATTAGCATTTTCTCTTCCAAATGACTCACATGTATGAATTCACCTTACTCAGTTAACTTTGGGGAATAAAAAATCAAGATAGTTATCGAAATATAGAAGAAAGATTTGAAGTTATTTTTGTCCACATCATAAATTTCTTACTGTGCAAGAAAACTACCATATGGGTGCAATAAAATGAAAACAGTTCTAAAACTTATTCCCTAAATGATTATACATACTCCAATCCCATTAGTTTATCTTTCAGCATTTCCCATACTTGAATTGCTGAACATATTACCATGAAGAGAATCAAAATTCAATAAACAAATTCTGAATATGTTCAAAAGAAGCTTGAAGTATTAAATTTGGGAGATGAAGAAAGGGGAAACAGAAGAGGGTAGCAAGTTTAAATTGTAGTATTAACTTAAAAAATGGCATAATAATAAGCCTATTACATAATTTATTTTAACTGTCCCCCCATTGGAATTGAGTTAATATTGAACATGATGTACAATAGATGACCTTGTAATAATACATATTATGGTTTTTATGCACTGGTTGCCTTTGCCAGTTTCTTTTCTCAAATAAAACTTGCAGGTAAAAAAAAAAAACCCACAGTCTTTTCTATATATAGTCCGCAAATGGAACTAAAAAATTCAAAAATATTTTTAAGTTTTTCCTTCAAAATAAAATATATCTTACAGTTAAGAACAATTGTAAATGTGTAAAACTTCATTTGGATGAAAGGAAAAAGAAGAGTAAAAGGCCAGACAATATATCAATCAAAGAGATCAAGCGCCTTCTACAAGCCAGACTCTGGGGACAAAAGACAACAAACACAGCCTGCTCTCCAGGAGAAGACAATCTCTCAGGGGAGATAAGATGTATAACAACTGACCCAGAAACATAAATACAAGAAGAATTTTTTTTTTTGAGAGGGGAAGAGATGGAAGGCACAAGCAGTTGAGAATCAAAATACATTTCATATAGGTGGTGGTATCTGAATTGACCTTTGAAGGGAAAAAAGGAATTCTAACAGGCAGAGGTGAGGAGGGAGGGCATCCTAGGCATTCAGGACACCTGGTGTAAAGAGAGTGTTGAGTAGTGGGTGAGTGAGGAACAGAGAGAAGGCCAGTTGGAGTAGACTGCAAAGTATAGAAAGGAGAGTAAAATAATCTAAATTGGAAAGGCAAGATGGGTTCAGCTTATGAAGCAACTTTAAAACTAAATTGAGTAGTTTATATTTTGTCCCAAAGGCAATAGGCAATCGTTGGAGATTAATGAGAAACAAATATGGTCATATGGTAAGAACTGCACTTTCTGAAAATCACTTAGAATGCTATGTAAAAGATGGACTGGAAATCCTAACCCCACTGTTGTTGCCAGGCTCTTCATCATTCAGTTACCTCTCTTCCTTCCAACTTCCTTCAGTACATATTTATCACCTAATATTTATCACCACTCTGGTAGTTATTCTCTATAGACTTTCTAAAGACACTTAGACATTCATTCTAAGGAAATTCTTACTTCCTCAATGTATTAAGGTCCTAGCATCCAGGCTTCCTGTCCTCCTCAAATTTCAATGGAAAAAAAAAACAAAAACAGAGACACGCAATACCATTTTTTCTTTCTTCTCTTTTCCAACTCTTCCTCATTTCATATCACCCAGATTCCTTCTACCATTATTTCCTCCTTCACCCGGTTTCGCATGAAGAGGCAGTCTTTCTTCTTGTCCAAGGCAAGACCTTCTGCATACACAAGTGATGTTATTTCATCCATCTCCTTCAGCAGACTGCCCTTTCTATCATCCTTACTCTCTGTCCACTGGCTGCTTCCCTGTTGTCTATGTAATACACTCAGGTTTCCTTCATCCTTCATAAGACTTCATTAAATATCATCCTATTTCTCTCTTTATTGTAACTAAATTCCCTGAGAGGAATGTCTCCAATTGGTGCCTCTACTTCCTTTCCTCTGAGAATTCCTAAATGTTTGCAGCCTAGCTTCTGTCCTTATCCTTTAACTGAAACTACTCTCTCTAAAGTTGCCAATGACTTCTCATGTGCCAAATCTAATGCCCTTTACTCAGGCTTCTTTCTTTTTTAATTTATGGGTAGCTTATGAAATTGTTGATCACCCACTTTTCCTTGATGCTCTCTTATCTCTAGGTTTTTGACATGGCTCTCCCATTACTTCCCTCTTACCTATCTAACCATTCCTTCTCAATTCCTTTTGTTTTCTCTTAATCCAGGGCATATCTGCAAATCCCGAGTATGCCCAAGTCACTGTCCTGGGCCCTCTTCTCTCCTTTTCTCTTCTCTTCTCTCTCTAGATACTATTTTGCTTGGCAATCTCATCGGCTCTCATGGATTCAATTATCATCTTTGCATTTGATTCTTAGATCTATTTAGTTCAGTTTAGTCTCCAGGGCCACATCTCTATCTGCCTGTTGAACATCTTGAACTGGATGTCCCTTAACATCTTAAATTTAACATGTCCCAAACTGAATTCACTATATTTCCCAAAAAACCATCCTCTCTTATTTCCCTATTTCTTCTGAGAGCACTTAAATTCTCCTAATCACCCAGGCTCACAACCTAGCTGTCATCTTTTCCTCACTCTCATACCTCATATTCAGACAGTTGCCAGGTCGTACTGATTCTACTTTTGAAACAGCTCTCGTGTGCCCTTTATCTCTTCTGGCACTGCCGCCATCATGCGGCATTATCTCATCACCTCACACCTAGACTATTTCAATAGCCTGCCACTTGGTCTTCTTGACTCAAGTCTGTCTCCACTTCAGTCCATCTTCTATTCAGTTGTCAAACTGATCTTCATAAAAATGTAGACCTCTTAAAATTTTATACCTCTTCCCTCTGTCAATAAGGTCCAGTGGTACCTATTATCCTCAGAATCAAATATAAAGTACTCTATTTGGTTTGTAAAGTCTTTCATAATGTGGCCCCTTCCTACTTTTCCAGTCTTCTTACAACTTAAGAAATATATTGTTCCATATATTTTAGGTTCTAAAGGCATTGCCTTCCTGGCTATTCTTCAGGCAAGACACTATTTCCCAACACCAGGCATTTTCATTAGCTAAGTCTCATACCTGGAATACTCTCTGTCCTTGCCTCAGTTTCCTGGTTTCCTTAGCTCTGTTTAAATGTAAGTTAAAATCTCACCTTCTTCAAGAATTCTTTCTTGGTCTCCCGTAATGGTAGAGCATTCTCTTTTATATTACCTCCAATATGGGGGCAGCTGGATAGCTCAGTGGATTGAGAGTCAGGCCTAGAGATGGGAGGTCCTAGGTTCAAATCCAGCCTCAGACACTTCCCAGCTGTGTGACCCTGGGCAAGTCACTTGACCCCCATTGCCCACCCTTACCACTCTTCCACCAAGGAGCCAATACACAGAAGTTAAGGGTTTTAAAAAAATAAATAAAAGAAAAATAAATATATTACCTCCAATAAATCCTGTATATATCTTGATTATACATAGTTGTTTGCATGTTGTCTCCTCCATTAGACTATTAGCACCCTGAGAATAGGATCTGGTTGTCTTTGTAATCCCTAGCATTTAGCATAATGCTTGACACATAGCATGAACTTAATAAATGCTTGCTCTTGTTGACTTGAAATAAAGAGATCGATTAGAAGACTATTATAATCATCTAGGCAGAAAATGTTGAAGGTTTGGAGCTGGCATGTAGGGGGGTAGAGAGGAAGGGAAGGAGGGACAGAAGTGGCAAAAGAAATAAGATTTGGCAACTGAACTGGACAATGAAAGAACATAACAAGGTTACAAATTTTGGTGACTAGAGGGATATTCTTGGTAGAAATAGGGAAAGTTTGAAATAAAAGATAATAAGTAGAGCACTGAACCTGTTGAGTTTGAGATGCTTTGGGGATACTCAGTTCAAAAGATCTAATAGGCAGTTAGATTTGTGTGATTGGGCATCACAAGAGAGATTAGGGCTAAATAACTAAATATGTGTGCATAGTCATACGATTACTATATATACAAATATGCATATGTACATGTTTAATGTATGTGTACACACACACACACATACACACACACACACACACACGTCACCTGCAGAGAAAGCATAATTAAACCAAAAGGAGCTTCATAGAGCAATAAAATATTCAGAGAAAATAGAAGAATTCCCAGGACAGAGACTCAGTAAAAATCCACAAGAAAGGGCCATGATAAGAATGATGAACCATCAGACAAGATTAATAGGGACCAATCTAAGAGGTAGAAAGATAGCTAAGAGGTCATGAAAACTCAGGAGCTGAAAGGGATCCAGGAAGAGAGTGTGGTCCACTACATAAAAAAGACATTGACACAGACTGGTCAAGAAGAAAGAGGATTGAGAAAAGGCTATCAGGTCTGGAAAATAAGATTACTGGTAACTTTGGAGAGTTATCTTTTTTCAAGATACCTTTTTCTAGGAGTTTGGCTATGAAAGGCAAGAGATAAGATGTTATCTGGTGAGGATGGTGGTATTAATTGAAGTTTTTGTTTTATTTAGTTTTCTTAAATGGGGGAGATCTTGGCATTTTTGTAGGCAGGAATTAGAAAGCAAGAGGACAAGGAAACAAAGAATAGAGTAGGGTGACTTGGGGGCAGTTAACAGGGGGAAAAAATGGGAGAAATAGGATCCAAATTATATGTGCAAGAGTTAGGCTTAAGTAAAACAGTCCTCTCTTAATCAGAAACAAAAGCAAAGGAAGAAAGCCTTCTCCCAACTTTGTCATGTAAAAATGCAAAGCATTCCCTCCACAAGTTCATGGCAGAAGCCATCACAAATCACAATCAGTGAATAATATTAAATAACTAAAATATTATTGAAATAAGTTATTGAAATAACTAAAAATATTATTTACATAACATTTAAAGGCTTACAAAGCACTTCACATATATTATGTCACTTACCAAGACAAATCACAGATGATCACTCACCCACAAAAAAGCAAGAATCCCTTCTAACAATTGATAATGGTTGGCAGTTGGCCAGACATAAGGAAAGGAAGGGTTCAAGTATGACTGAGAGAATGGATGTGTATACCATTAGCAAAAAATAGGAAAGACAGGAGAGGTGATTTGAGAGGAAAGAAAAGTTTGGCTTTGAAAATGTTGTTTAGAGTATACTTTAGTTTTATTGAATTAAAAAGAATTAATAAGAAATAATAAATATTCTTAAAGCACAAGAACATCAGTGAAAGCCTCTTCAACCTTCATCTTTTTTTCATTTTAACCAGAAAATCCAAACATTTGAATTTTTTTTTTCTCAAAGTGCCTAATTAAAAGCTGGAAGAGTCAGAAGAGATCTCAGAGGTGATGAACCCAGGGCTAAACATAGTGCCTGATACATAGCAGGCACTTAATAAATGTTAATTGATTAATCCCTTTCTACTACCTCCTGACAAGTCATCATCCTGCCTTTCCTTAAGCAGTCCTTCTGGTTCAGTGGTTGTAAATGAACTTGATTGAGCTTTCCCGAAACTTAGAGGGTTAATGTGGTCTTTTGCATAGCTGTGTATTACTCAAACAAAAATAAACATGCCCAAAAAGTGTGTATATGTGGGTGGGCATAATTTGTACTCTAAGCAGCTGTGGCCATTTTTCTCTTTTTGTGTTCAAGTCTATATTTGCCATAGGAAGAAAAAGGAAAAAAGGCATAGAATGACACAATGTGTGAGTTCTGCTGGAGAAACACTGAAGAGAAGCACATCATAGAACTTTGATTCCATCTCAGCTCTCTTGATTGTCACTTATTAAAAAGCTGTGAACTGGAAACGTATTTTGGTTCTCAGCATGCAAAGGAGCAAACCAAGCATTCTCATTTCCTTGTATAATTCCAATATCAACATAGCAATGGGACTAGAGTTCTGGGAACCAACAAAAAGGTATGGGGCTACTTGGGCATGCAAAGACTTTGATTCCCACAGAAGCTAAAAGCAGGCAGCTTCCTTTTATACTGGAACTATTTGGAGAGGGCCCAGTGAGAAAGAATGAATGTATTAAATCCCTTGCCCACAATAAATAGAAGAAACTTACCTTTGGGTTTCTTCTTTTTGCTTTTCTAGTTCTACTGTTTTCCTCTCTTTTTCTTTCTGTTTCAACCTTTCTGCTTCTAAATTTTTTTGTTTTTGAAGTTGTTGCTTGTTATGTATTTCTCTTAGTTCCTAAAAGTGACCAAAAACACAAACCAGCATTTATATAAGGTTAGAGTCATTTATAACTGCTTTGTTAGTGTGCAAGTATTCCTACAGGAAAAGGCTACAATTCTTAGTCCATTCTTAAGTTATCCATCTAGTTCGTATAGTCTAAAAGTCCCTCTATTGCAGTAGGGATATCTTTTTTATTCAGCTAGAGTAGTCATAGATAGAGCACAGGGCCTGGATTAAGGGAAAACCAAATTCAAAACCAACTTCAGATGGTAACTAGTCATGTGACCCTGAGAAACTCACTTAACATCTGTCTGCCTCAGTTTCCTCTACTATAAAATAATATAAGAATTGCACCTACTTCTCAGATCTGTTGCAAAGATTCTATAATAAATAGTGCCTGGCACAAAGTAAGCATTATGTAAATGCTTCTTTCCTAACCTCCTAGATTCTGTGTTTTCATGACATCATTCTCTCCTGATTCTCCTACTATGTATTTCCCCCTTCCCATTATACTTTGGAAGGATGATCATTTGTACATCCCTCAGAAAGAGGTATCACCTAAGGCTCCATCCTTAGTCATCTTCTCTTCTTTCTCCTGATATTCTCTCATCTGGCAACCTTTTCTGCTCCCACAGATTTAATTATCATCTCTCTGAAGATGACTTCCAGATTTTGTATATGTATATATGTGTGTATATACATATATGTGTGTGTGCATGCCCTAATATCTCCTCTGAACTTCAGTCCAGTATTACTATTTGTCAGTTTCAAACTGGATGTCCCAGAGACATCTCAGACTAAATGTATTCAAAACAGAACTCCTATTCCCCCCCCCCCAAATCTTCCCCTCCTCAAAACTTTCGTATCTCTGTCAAGAACCACCATTCTTCTAGTGTTCCAGGTTTGTAACCAAGTTCTCTTCTCCTTCTCATTACCTTAGATTACCTTACATATTCAATTGGTTATCAAATCCTGATATTTTTGCCTTCACAACACGCCTTGCATCTGTCCCCTTCTTTGTGTATATAACCAAGAGTCTAATAACTTTTTAATTGGCCTCATTGTCTCTTTTCACTCCAGTCGACTGCCCACACAGCTGTCAATGATTTCTTAAAGTGCATATTTGATCATTTTATCCCCCTATTTATTAAACTCCAGCGACTCTCTATTTCCTCTAGGATTTCATATAAATTCTTCTCTGTCTTTTAAATCTCTCCTCACACCTGTCCCCAGTCTACCATTCCAACTTTATTATATATTATTCCTCCTTCCACATGTAGTAATCCAACCAAACTGTTCTCTCAGTTCCTCCAGAGGGGTAGCCCTTTGTCCCTTAATATTGACCATTCCCAGTTCTGGAATATACTTTCTCTTTACTTCTCCTCACAGAATCCCTCCCTTCCAAGATATAGGACAGTGCCCTCCCTACAATACTACTTTGTATACGATTACCTTTATTTTTTATTTATTCCCTTTATGTTTATTTAGTATATACTTAGATATATTCTTGCTGTTTCTCTTCTTATAATGTAAATTTTCTTTGAGTAGTGAGTTTTGATTTTTGTATTTGCTTCTCCACTACCTATCAAGATGTCTGAAACCTAAGAGATTCTTAAGAAATATTTGTTGATTGGTTGATTATTGGATAAGAAATCAGGCTTGAAAAACAACTAACTTTAAAAACTGTAAACTTTGGGTACATTTTACTTTCAAGGAGTTATTCAACCCATAACATTATTTTACCACTATTTAGTGGAAGAAACTAATTCTACAAAAGCATTAATAGGAGCTTATTGGGGAGGGGGGAAAGGGGGCAGCTGAGTGGCTCAGTGGATAGAGAGCCAAGCTTAAAGAAAGGAGGTCCTGGGTTCAAATCCAGCCTCAGATACTTCCCAGCTGTGTGACCCTGGGCAAGTCACTTAACCCCCATTGCACAGTATTGATTCCAAGGAAGGTAAGGGTTTAAAAAAAAAATAGAAGCTTATGTTAGCTGACCAACTTAAATAATTTTTCTAAGTAACAGAAGGAAAACCACCCCATTCCTGTTGTGGCAACAATCCAATTGCCCTGAAAATACTATATGGATCCCTCCAGAAACCATTTCCATTATTCATACTTTTTGTCTTTGTATAAGTGGAGATTTTGAACCTTGGACTGTATCCTCCATAAGTCGCTCAGTATTTCACAAAATTCCCTTTAATCTCTCCTGCGCCTCCACATTTGCATGGCCATGTTATTGTTTTATATTTGGCTATAAATCCTCCCTCTTTCTCTTTTCCTCTTTGAAGTGAGCCAGTTAGTACATTTTTAGTTAGCTTTTTATGTTAGTTTATTATTAATAAAAATTTATAAAAATATATTTAGTTATTGAATATAAGTTTTTTAAATCCACATCCTGCTGAATGGCCTTTTCTTGATTGTATTCATTGGCTTTTCTTCTCACATCCTCCATGTTGTACTACATTTCTGGAATAGTCTCCTAACCTACTTTTATAAATACATGTTCAATTTTCTTCATCCCTTTTCCTCAAAATCTTTCCTAACTAAAGAGGTATGTGATAAAACCAGCTTCAAAAATAAAAAAATAAATCTAATTTTCATGGTCACCAATTTAAATCTGTTTCCCCAAAGGAAACCAGCCTTAAGAGCCTGAACAATAATTTTCTTAACTGAGTCCTGATAATTAGTCAGTTGTCAAATCATTTAATTTAGGTATTTAAAATGTGAATAAGAATCAAACTTCTGATTCAATCTTCTTCAAATTCTTTAGTTTTACTCATGGAAAGAAACACTAAAAATACTTAGAATAACAAAAAACAAATAAGAGAAAAATTGATTTGCTTTCTTCCTAATAATCCCCTGAAGAGTCTAGGTATCACCACTCCAACTTTATATTTGATGAAATAGAGGCTGAAAGAGTTTAAATAAATAGGCTAGGGTCACAGAGATAGTAAGTGGCAGAGCCTGGTCTAAATTACAGGTTTCCTAACTTGACATTCTGTGCTCTTTGTACTCTTCTGTCTTGTCTCTTTACATGGATTGGTGTAGGCTAAGAATCTTATTGGGGTGCATGCATCAGAACCCCAAAAAGGCAAGGGTAATTGAAGACTGTTGGAGCCAGGGTATAAAAGGGGGAACCCCAAGCAGAGGACTCACTTTGGGTTTAGGGGAGCTAGAGGGAGGAGGGTGGTGCATACCTGATCCTCCTAGACCTAGCAAACCTCAAACCAGCTGATCCTTGGGCTTTCAAACCCTGTAGCCATATTTGATATCCAGCCCTGACTGACTTTGATTACTACTGTTACTGAAAGACCTGGTAGGCAGTTTGTATAGCCTGATCCTCAATCTTTGAAGACCTTCAATCAACACCATCAATAATCCCTCATAAGATTATTTATTTACTTAGTTAGGATTAAGAGCTTTAGTGAAGGAAGGAAGGAAGAAGAAGATAGGGGTGTGGGGGGTGTGGGGGTTATAACCCTGCCAGGGTTAAATCTTCCACTAGTTTCAACAGATTATCAACAGAGATCTCCTAATCCCTCTCTCCTTCATTTTCCTTACTTCCCCTTTGATTCATTTAGTTATTAAAAGAAATATAAAAATAATTCAGATAGCAATTGAGTCATTCTAGCTAAATATTCAAAGAAAGACATAGCCAACAGTCTTACCAGAAAGGTCCACCATTTCCATCTGTTGTGGCAATTGAGCCAATGGAGTCAGTTGTGTGAGACTTTTCAGATTACATTAATTATCCTTGGCTGGGAACTTCACACACTACCAAGAAACATCTCTTCTTGTGGGGATACCCTTTCCTTCAATTAATTCAGTGTGCTAGGAGAGTTTTTACTTATTCCTTATAAGGAAGCCACTGGCTTACTTCTTCAAGTAAATTCAGCAGGCCCTGCTCTGACTAGGGAAAGAATTTCAACTGCTTCTGCACCCATCCCTCACACAAGGCTGAGAGCCTGTAGCCTGCTGTTCTTAACATTAGTTATAAGATTGCTAACAACCCTAACACCATAAAACAAGATTTAAATATTTACTCCCATGTTAACTTCTTACATTTTCTAACCAGGCAGGATAGGTGGCCACCAAGACAGTGTAATTTATGAGAACTACAAAGTCTAAAATTCCCCCAATATTCTACCCTTACTATCAAGGCACGGTTCACATCCTTCCTCCAAGTCTGGAAACTCCTGTCACTACAGGAACTTCCTTTTGGATTAGATAACAAAAAGCAGGAGAACTTTCTCCAGGAGCCTAATGTTAATTAGGATGGGCTCTAGAAAATCTTTTATCCTTTTTCCTACAACAGTATCTTTAAAGATTGATGATTTTGTCTTTGTGGGTATTACTTCCAAAAGGGGAAGTGGCCACTCAACAATACACTCTTAGCCCATTTGCCCCTTTTTTCTGTCCTTCCAAAATCATGCACAGGGGATTTACCCATTATGTTGAAAGCCTTCCTCTGGATGTCTTGCCTTTGTGAAGAGTTTAGGGGGCTAAACCTGCTGACCTCCAGTGATTCCTTAACATAAAATTGTTTTTTGTTTAAAAAAATTTTAGACATCACTTTCATTTCCAAATGCCTCTCTCTCACCAGACCAAAAAAAAAAAAAAAAAAGAGCCACCTTGTTAGCTGTGCGACCCTGGGCAAGTCACCTAACCTTAACTGCCTAGCTCTTACACTCACTCTTATGCCTTGGAACTACTTCTTAATACTGATTCTAAGATAGAAAGTAAGAGTTAAAAAAAAAAAAAACAAGGGAGGAAGGGGAAAGCAGTTCAGCAAAAATGTCCAAAATGTTCTGAGCCTATATCATATATAGTCATCTAGAGTGTAGAATCTATACCTGCAAAGGAGGAGGGCTGGTATATTTTCTCTACTATCTTTAAAGCCATGACTGGTCATTATTACATGTGTCCTTCCATTTAATTTTGAGGGTAGGGTTCTACCTATTTACATTTTTTGTAGTAGAGGTTAATGTGGCTTTCCTAGTTTGGGCTGATCACTCATATTTGTATAAATGTTTCAATTTGATCATTTCCTATGGTACAATAGTATGTGAGTACATTCATGTCTCACAATCTATTCAGCCATTCTCCAAAAGATGGGCAGAATTTTTGTTTCCACTTTATTGTCACTAAAAAAGTGCTGCTATCAACATTTTGATGTATATGGAAGTTTTCTTTCTCTCTTTAATCTCCTAGCAATGTTTCCCTTGCTGTTGCCACATGACTGGCCAACCTCAATTTCAACTCCTAATTCCTTTATCCCAGAGGTATCAAACACATAGTCATTGAGCAACATGGCATCCACATCATTCATGAGAGCAGCCCAGACCAGATTAAAACATAATTGGGAAGTATTTAAAAAACAAAAATACAATAAAATTGGTAACATTAATATGTAGTTTTCTAAATCAATATGAAACCTATAGGGATCCTTAAATACAATTTAATGGTTCTATTTGAGTTTGACACCACTGCTTTATAGCACTTCTCCTTTGATGAAAATGAGCATTCATTACTATGCATGCCCTTCAACATAAGCCTTCTGTACTCTCTAGGTAAACCTATAACTTTAATTCTTCAATGACTGTGTTATATACACTATGACTTGGGGCCACATAGAACCCTAATGATATATATTAAAACAATCAAGGAGCCTTTAAGATATAGAGCAGTGATTCCCAAAGTGGGCACCACCGCCCCCTGGTGGGTGGTGCAGCGATCCAGTGGGTAGTGATGGCCACAGGTGCATTTGGGGGTGATGAATAGCTGTAAGGGGGCAGTGATAGTATGTGACAGGGGACGATAAGTAATATTTTTTTCTGGAAAGGGGGTGGTAGGCAGTTTGGGAACCACTGATATAGAGAATCCAGCCCTATCAGGAAAAACTGTAAGACAGATACTTATCTTAAACTGTGCTTTGGGAAGAGGAAGATGATAAGATCACTGAAGGGAGATAGAGCATGCAAGGTGAAAAGAAGGTTAACAGACATTTAAAATGGCCTGGTAGATTCTGGTCCTATAACATAGTAGAAATTCTAGATTACCAGGGGAAAGCATGTAACTTTCAGCACTGGAAAGTAAGTGCTGAATGGTGAAGCATTTGGACCAAGTTCCTAAAGAGGGAAAGGAGATGAAAGAGCAAAGACAGAGGGGAGGAAAAAGAAGGGCAGACCGGATGTGATGAAAACAAACATGCCTATTCCTCAAGCCAATCCTGTATCTAGTGTAATAGGTAGCCTCTGGGAAGAAGATGGAGACCAGCTTGAGTGACAGGTCGTCAGTTATAGAACTTAGAATTTACCCAGATAGCATGAGACAGGGGCAAAAAACAGTTGAGACCACCACTATAAAAGCCCAGGGGTAGTTCAGGGTCTCATTTTTGAGAAGGGGCTCACCTGTACCTGATTGTCTCATAATATCAATTGACCTATTACTGAACAAGGCTGAGATATAAACATCAACATCAACACCTGCTATCAAGAAGAAATATCACAATCCCATCCTTTCACTTGGTCTAGACCACGGCCGGAACTGGGGAGGGTCTGGAGGGAGAGAAGCCTCTCCAGCTGGCTGCCAACTTGTTACTTATTGATTAGCCTAATCTAACTCTCATAGGTTTAGCATAGCCATCCCCAACACCACTTTCCTTATCCTAATCCTGCCCCTTTGAGTAATAGCATTAAACCCTTTGAAACACAGTTCAAGTGAAGAATGATTTCATTCCAAGAGCAAATGAATAATTATTGCCAAAGGGGAAAGGGGATTTTACCAAAATCGTAGTCATTCAGGCTGTTACCCAACTCAATACCAATACTATCCTTATTACAAACCTTTATCCTCTAACCTAACCCCAAGCCAGGGAACCAGAGGAGCTGCTGAATAATATATACAGCTGCTCCCTCAATAGCTTTGGCTTGGGCACTGTTTGTGAGTTTAAGTGCTTAGCTGAGCTGAACATTCATAAGCCCTGGTGGTTGTCAGCACATCTTGGTGGCCACCCAGGCATCTCTATCCTCACTCAGCCTTGATCCATTTACCATCTAGAGATCTTGGGCCAGCTTGTCAGGCCCATCTAACAGAAGCACCATACCACCCTGTATAACACTAGTTATCAAAATTCTCCATTGCAGATAAAAGGCAATATGAGAAAAGAATATTTAAACTTGTCATTACCTTTATGAATTCTAGAAAATTTTTAATGTGCTATGCTAGGCTATAACAACCTATAACTTTTCCAGGGTCACACAGCTAGTAATTGTCTGAGGCTGGATTTCGACTTACGAAGACAGCTCTATCCACCAGTGACCTAATTGCCCTACATATTTATATACTTTCTTACATATATATGTATGTATCTGTGTATGTATATACGTATATAAAACATATAAATGTAATATAATGCCAGACAAAAATATTAACATATGAGATTCAGTGATTAAAAGACTACAAAATGGGATAAAATGTTAAGAAAGTAAATCTTAAGTTAGTCCCTTCACATTTGCATTTAATTACTTTTAGTGATACTGAAATCCCACTAATATCTTTAAAACTGAAAACTCTTGAGATAAATACAACCTACCTTTAATGAGCATTTTATTTTATTTTAAAACCCTTCTTTTCTTTTTTTTTAAAAACCCTTAACTTCTGTGTATTGGCTCATAGGTGGAAGAGTGGTAAGGGTGGTCAAGTGACTTGCCCAGAGTCTGGGAAGTGTCTGAGGCCAGATTTAAACCTAGGACCTCCAGTCTCTAGGCCTGATTCCCAATCCACTGAGCTACCCAGCTGCCCCCTAAAATCCTTATTTTCTATCCTAGTAGCAACTCTAAAACAGAAGGACCAGGGCTAGGCAAACAGGGTTAAGTGACTTGCCCAGTGTAACATAGCTAGGAATAATAAGCACTTTAAACCGTAGAGCAGTGGTTGCCAAACTTTTTTTGGTCTACCGCCCCCTTTCCAGAAAAAAATATTACTTAGCCCCCTGGAAATTAATTTTTTTTAATTTTAAAAGCAATTAATAGGAAAGATAAATGCACCTGTGGCCATCACCAGCCCCCTGGATCGCTGCAGCACCCACCAAGGGGCAGTAGGGCCCACTTTGGGAATCACTGCCATAGAGGATGAAAGAGAGAGGGTGGTGCTCATAACTTTACTTTTAATATAAAATTTTAGATTCCCTAACATGAGATCTTTATTTAACAATATTTAAGGTTTAAAATCCACAATGAGGGCAGTATGCTATAGTGGGAAAATTCAGTGGGTTTCAGAGATTCAATTCTGATTTACCACTAACTAGCTGCACTGACCAAGGGCTCACTTAACCTAACAGATTCTCAATACCAAAACTCTATGAACTTATTCATAATTTTCTCACATTCAATTTATTTTCTAATGTCTTTCTTTTCGGGTTTATCTTAGCCGAAGGCTTTATTACAGATAACAACACCCAAAAAAGTTGAGTTATCTAACCAAATATATGTGAGCTGAAATAAAATATGAATACATATTTTATGGCTGCTTCTCTTTTGACATTAAAATATGAAGCTCTAAAAAGTGAATATTTTATGAAATTTTTACTTCATCCTAGAAACATATATATTTATATATTCATACACACATGCACACACATATGTCACAGTTTCTCAAATATGTGAAAATATAAATATTTCAAATCAAGTTACATGGTTATAGATATACCATCACTTTAAGAAATTTATTAAATTTCTTAATTTCTAAATAATTAAATCTTGATATTTAAAAATAAAAAATTATCAAAAGAATTTATTGAGTTATTATTTACATTGTGAATTTACTTTACAAAAGCATTCACTTAGTGAAGTCTTAATGTATTTATGTCTTTATTCTTATATATAATAAGGCAGAGTGATAAGATGGAATGGGAAAATGGAATAAGAATTAAATAATATCTACTATGTACCAGATATTATGCTAAGCACTTTACAAATATTTAATTTTATCCTCATAAAAATCCAGCAAAAAGGTGCTGTAATTATCCCCATTATACAGTTGAGGGAACTGAGGCAAACAAAGGATTTAAATGATTTGCCCAAGGTTAAACCACTAATGAGTGTCTGAAGCAGATCTGAACTGAAGACTTCCTCTACTGCCTCTACCCTAAAAGGAAGAGGAAAGTTAAAATTCAAGTACTAGAGCCATTGCCAATTAAAAATCAATTGGAAATAATATAAGGTGTCTATCAATGGAATATTCTTCAAGTTTATAAGAATTATAAAAACATATCCATCTCTATCTTTATTAAAAGCTGACTATTTCTAAACTGTATTTTTCAGCTTTTATCTATGAAAATGACACTGAAAGATACCTTTGTTGCTTGTGAAGGGCAAACAAGTTTTACATTTAAGATATCCAAAAGGAGTTAAATTGACTAAATCCCAAGGAATTATACTCAAGCTGAAGGCAGCAAAACACAAATCTAACTCAAAATGGCCTGGCTATACATGTGACATCATCAGTTAAGTCCTTTGTGGACAATCAGGTTTAATTAAGGATTATCTTCATGATTCAAAGTGAAATGCAAAAGACATCAGAAAGTATCAGAGACTAATCTATAACTCAATTCAATTCACCAGGCATTTACTAAGTACCTTCTATGAGCAAGGAACCCAGGGTAGGAGCTGAGGATACAAAGAATTAAGAACAACAAAAAAGGAACAATCTCCCGTCAAGGAATTTACATTTTATAATTAATGGTATGCCTGCAAATAAAGTGTCCAAATTTCTGTTATAATCTTTGCTTGGTTTTAAGATTTAAATAATCTATCAGTCCTCCACATACAAAAAATATTCATGGAGGTTCTTTTTTGTGGTAGCAAGGAACTGGGAACTAAGGAGGAATCTATCAATTGGGGAATGGCTGAATAAGTTTAAGATATGAATATGATGGAATATAATTATGCTGTAAGAAATGTTGAAGGGGAAACTTTCAGAGAAACCTGGTAAGATTTTTATGTACTGATGTAGAGTCAAGTAGAGTCAAAAAATGAGGGAACTAATACTATTACAAAAATATTGCAAAAACTGACAATTTTGAAGCACTAAAGAACTCTGATCAACTTAAAGATGATACCAGAAAATTGACTATAAAAATGCTATTCATCCTCTGATAGACAGGTTATGGGCTAAATCTATAGAAGACATGCTTTTCCACGTGGTCAGTGTAAGAATTTGTTTGTCTTGACTGCATATTTTTGAATAGGATTTTCCCTACACCCCAACCCCTCCCTGCCCTGGAGGAGGTAGAGAGAAAATAAAATAAAATGTATATTAATTGAAAAAATAATTTTAAAAGATTTAAATAATTTCTATAAGCAGAAATTACCTTCATATACTAATAGCTATAACTAATATATATAACTAATAAAAGTCAAGTCTGTGAAACAAGGAATAAGAAAGGCCAAGTTAAAAGCCAGAATTCTAGTGTTTCTCTTTTATTTACATATAAATATTTATGAAACAGTCTATCCCAAAGGTGGTTGGTTATAAGGTCACACTGTTTTCTTTCAGGGATATATTTAAAATCCTTGACTTATTTTTGATTTTGTTTCAGTGATGTAGGTACAAAGTTACTGCAAAATAATTTAAATGTAGATGTCTTCATTAAATCCAAAAAAGGGACAAACAAATTGAGCAACATTGATTTCTTTATTTAACCAAGAAGAGAGTAGACCATTGGTGAAAGAATCCAAGGCATACATTATTACAATGTTTCAATCTCTCCAGATTACATAGTTTTTAACTTCCAAAAGTATTAATTCCATGTGTAGTTTGCCATCCTACCTCTCCAAATTATATTAACTGAAATAAAAATGGAATAAATGAGTAAATAAATGAATGATTACCAAGAATCCTAATATGCTAATATTAAGTCTTAATATCTCACTAGCAGTACTGTCTGGGAATTTAATTTCCTTCCAAACAATATAAATTCTTGGTGAGAGTTGTTAAGCGATACTACAGTAAATGTACATGATTGGTGCCTCTGGTTCAATCCATTTTATACTACAGTGAAATGTATATTATTTGTCAATGAGGATTCTCTTTCAATAGAGCATATTGGCATTATTGATGAAACAAGTACTTGTTAATTACAAATATCTTTCAAGATGCTTTCCAGTTGAGAGTAACTCCATTCTAGAGCTGGAATAGTGGAAAGGAAACTACATCTAAAGGGAAAGAATAAAGCTCTATGAGGGGAAGCAACATAGTATAAAGAACAGCAGGCTAAGAATGTCAGAAGATAAATTCTAGTCAAAACACTGTCATAAACCAGTTGGATGGCTTCAAGCAAACTGCTTAACACATCTGGACCTCAATGGGTCATCCATAGTATGACAGTACTAAATAGAATCATCTTTAATATATGCTGTTAATCTCAAACTCCAATAATTTCTAACATTTCTATCACCAGTACAGAATGTTGAATGATAAATAGCAGGGTAACCAGGCAAAATTCTCTAAGTAAGATGAATTAAAAATTAGTTGTTTTTTAAATGTTTCATTTGATTTCATATTTCTCTCCTAAATCAACAGAACAAAATGCAATTTTCTTTAAAAAAAAAAAGTTATGAGATATTTTTCCCATTATCCACTGTATTTTAAAACTAAAATGCTCTGTACACTCAATATGCAAGGTAGTATAGTTTTTCCTCTATCATGAAGAATGAAGCTTAAGTGTAAGTTTGTGAAGGTTGTCAATATTTTATATTTACTTTTTGTTTTCCCCATTGGAATGTAAACTCATTGTGCATCAGGACCTTTTTGCTCTTTGTCCTTGTATCCCTAGTGCCTAGCACAGGGCCTGGCACTTAACAGGAATTGATATATACTTCCTGATTAACTGATAAATCATCATTTAAAAGCAAATGTTTGATTATTTTTCAATAGTTGTTCAATAACTAAAATATGTAGGCTCACATAATTTAATTTTTATGACTTAAGTTTTGTCTCTCTTTGAAAATTTTAATAATAATGGAAGTGTGAAGATTCAACAGCTAAATCAAAGTAAAAGAGCACACTATCATGTCATAATATTTAGTTTTTCCTTTCTGGGAGGTAACACTGCATAAATGCTTAGGAGTAAACATGCTAAAAACTGGTTATTCAGATGGAACATGTGTATGCTTAGGAACTTTTTTGCTTAATTCCTTTCTTTGAATAATCAGCTTGGAGAAGTGAAGGATAACTTACTTATACAAGGATAGTATAAGAAGTATAATGATAACCAAATTGATGTTCATCATATATAAATTTAGATATATTTAAATTTTATTAACATTTTTATGGGAAATGTTTTAGATGAATCCTGTCAATGCGTTGATTTCTAGGTGTGTTAATAAGAAATATATTTATGTCAATACCTCATAAACTATTTGTAAACTCTGAAGCTCCTAATGGCCTCTTCTCAATCCTTTTCTTCTTGATTTCTTTGCAGTCTTTGACATTGTTGTCCGTATTCCCCTCCTGAAAGTTCTCCTCAAACTATCTTAGTTTCCTTTGCTGGATCATCAGCCTATCCTAGGTCCCCCTACTTTTTTCTCTACAAATTCTCTCACTTGATGATCTTATTACCTCTCATAGATTCCATTATCATCTCTCTGCTGATAAATGCAAGATCTACATACTCATTCCCAATTTCTCTCCTGAAGTCTGGTCTGCATCATCAACTGCCCATTAAACATACAAACCAGATGACTTATAGGGATCTCAAAATCAGTATCTAAAATAATTCATTATCTTTCTCTCAACACACCCACTCTACTTCCCTAAGCCCACACTTCTCAAATTTCCAATCTCTATTGAGAATATCATGTCACCCATGTCCACAATCCCAGTGTCATCTTCAGTTTCTCATTCTCACAAAAGACCACAAATCTCATCAGCTGCCAATTTTTTTGACTATACAACATGCCTTGCATATATCTCCTTCTCTCTACTCTGAGGCACTACTTCCTCATTCTCATCTAAACTACTGCAATGGCCTCTTAATTCTCTCCCTACCTAGTCTCTCTACCATTCCAATCCATTCTCCAGACAGCTGCCAAAATAAATTTCCAAAAATATTTCTGATGATTCTTACTCAATAAACTCCAGTGGTTCTGGCCTACTAACAGTATTAAATATAAAGTCCTCTGGTTGACATCTAGAGCTTTTCAAATCTGGCCCTTTCCTAACCCATTATCAAATGAAATAATATGTACTAAGCATATAGCATAGTTATTGATACATAGTAGCTACCTAATAAATATTTGTTCCCTTCTTCTCTCCCCCTTTCCATTCTTCTTGCATATTACTCCTTTCCATTCACTCTGTTCCAGACATACCAGCGTATTTATTGTTCTGCACACATCTAATCCTTCTTGCCATAGGAGCTACTTCTTAATCTCCCAGCTATTACTGCCTACTCCTTAAGACTATCTTTTTATGTATATACCAAAATACGTGTTATCTCCCCTTCAGAATGTAGGGTAAGAACTGTTTGACTTTTGTCTCTGTATCCCCAGCATTTAGCAAGTACCTGGCACATCAGGAGCTAGTGTTCAATAAATTTTTAAATGAATGACTACTGGAACAAAACGCAAAAATGTATCAAGTAAACCCTTCAGTTGATTTACTTAAATTAATAAAGAGAACATCTTTACTTTATATTTCAAAACTATAGCAATCTGAAAAAATTATAGTTTTAAAGAAAGTGATTAAAACCATACAGAATCCAATACATAATTTCTGTCAACCAATTATATCCAGGGGGCAATTTTATGAAGTAATTTCTAACTGGTTTTCCACATTTGAATACCCAGGATAAAATTTTGGAAATCACAAGTAAGTGAATACAAATGAAATATATTTTTTATTACTTCACTACATAAATCTAGGAAAAAGAAATACTTTGGGAAAAACTACTTAATGTAAAATTGTTCTTGAACAAAGCAGGACTATGGGAAAACAGCTCTTCTATACATATACACTGTACTCAATATAGGGGGTAAAAAACCTTAAGTTATATTAATTCACACTGATTTTTCTTGCTGTCTGCATTTCCTCTTCCTTGTTTTTTCTTTCCTTCATTGTTTCCCTTCGCATGCATTTTTTTCTCCTGACTCCTCATTCTGCTCTGTGGTTCTTTCTCCAACTCTTTTCTCTTTTCCCTCGGTTGCTAAACATTTTGCCTCTCACTGCCTTCAAAATGAATGAGCCTGCCAAGAACTCAAGAGTCTGAAACCAAGAGCATAAAAGCCTTAATTAAGCAAACAAGCATATTTACTGTAACTTTTATTCTCTTTTTAATATTAAGCAACAAGTATAATAGACATTATAAAGGACTAAAATTTATTTTTATTTTCAACACCTTTTTACTGACCAAAATCTTTGAACTTCAAGAAGCCAAGGGTTTCCAACAACAGTATTATGGAAGGTTATGGTTAATAATTTTCAGAATATGCTAGAGAAGTCACAATTTGCTTAGAAGAAATAAATAGCATCCAACTAGAGTTTTAATGTATACTAGTACAACATGCCCTGGTACATCATCCCCCAACAGAATGGCAAGAACACTGGACTTGGAATCAAGAGGGACACAGGCTTGAATCCTACTTTTAACATTTTCTGATATGACCTCCTTGACATACAGTTTCCTCATCTAAAAACAGGAAGCATTAACATTTGTGGCACCAAACTTATATTGTTGTCATGAGGATCAAAAGTGCTTTGCAAAATTTAAAGCACTATATAAATTCAGCTATTATTACTACTATCTTCTATGTTTTAAACTGGTTACATATACAGTGAATACAGTACATTCACACCAACTCTTGTCTTTAGAATTCCTTTATACAGTTTCCAGAATGCAACGCCATTGTCTAAAATGTTCACTCTACAGATAGACAAAGCTAAATAATACTGTACCTTATCCAGCTTGTAATTCAGAGCTTATACCAACACATAAGCTACTTAGCAAAGGAAAAAACTAATTGAGTCTATAATTATTATTAGCTTTTGAAAGGAAGGCTTAGCATTTCTTTTTAAATGCTATCTTAAACACTGAGCACTCATCTGTGTATGGCAAGCTGAAGCACAGAGCTGGAGATGGTTCATCAGTCTCAGTCTGAGAAAGATATGCACTGCCTGAGCAGGGGATGGAGACCTTTAGAAAGGAGTCTAAGTGGTTGACACAGCCCAGGAGAACTGCCAGGCACTGCAGCATTGTCTCTTCCATTGCCACTGACTGGAAGAAAGAAATGCTCAAATGTAAACAAGTGTTCATGTTAAGTTCGTCCATCACACAAGGACCAGACAGACAAGGACATAACTTGTAAACATGACACATGACGTGTAGCTTAATGAAAACTGAATCACCTTATGTGATATGTTTTCAGGGCTTTAAGATAGAAATTTATGCTTTTATGCTTTTGTACTTAATATATCTTATTGAGTAATTATTGTCCATAGGCTAAAGTAAGCAGTTAAAATGTATATTAAACATGTCAATAGCGAGCAATGGGTTCCACTGTCCAACGAAGATAACATCTATCTTCCAGCAATGCTAGTATCATGATTTCATTCCTATAATGTAAACTATGAAAGAAAAACATATATTCAATAACCCTATGCATCATTCATATGCTGGACAATCATGAGGATAATTTTTTTGGTCACTGGGACAAAGTAAAGAACGTTACAGAAACAAGAATATGTCATTCAAACTGTCCCCTGAGGACCTACGGGCCTTTCCATTCACACTACAGCTGAGCTCTCTTCTAAGAATTATCCATTCCAATTAGAGGATGAGGAGTTCCTTGATATAAAGGACAGGTTAACTTTTTCTACTTTAATGTACATTATTATTTCTATTACATTATTTCTTTTAGTGTTTGGTACAGTGATTGATGTATAGTCCTTTATAATGTTTTTTGCCATTTTTCCATACCTTCAATTAGATCATTTTTCATCTATTCAGTACAAATACATTAACATGTACTATTTGTATAAAAAAATTAAACAAATAGTGAGATACTGAGGAAAACATTTTAAGATATTTCTTGAATCTTGGCCTAGGCCTCCAAAGCTTATAAAGTTCCTTACTTGCCCCCAAATCTCTATTAAAATAATCACAAAAAAGGTTATATTTGCTTCCTTCCTCAAATACTTGCCTTAAGTAATAATTAAAAAGAAAAATATACCTAGGGCCCCCTTTTCATATAAAATAAATCATATGTATAAAAGTTTATTAGAGCTACTTAATCAACATATAAGAGAAATGGATACCAAAATGGATAAAAATGTAATCTATTATGAAAGCGAGTAATAGTTTCAGCTTCTGATACCCTCTGATAAAAGAACCATAAAGTAACTGAAAGGTCCAAAAACCCAGCTCTCCCTCCTGAGCTAGCTAGCCACAGGTAGGCAGAATCCTAAGTATTTACTATTTTCTTTTTTTTTTAAATTAAATTTATTTATTTGTTGTTACTTTAAAATACTCAGATTACTCCCTCTGCCCTTCCTACCATTAGAGAAAGTATCATTTGACAAAAAGATACATATACATATACTTAAAACTTTTGTCATTTCAGTTCTTACTTGGAAGGGGGACAAACACAAGTTATTCGCAAACACTTTCTGTTGCTTTATATAATGTTCTCATGGTTCTGCTCATTTTGTTCTTCATAATTTTATGTACTCTTTTCCATGTTTTTTGCCCAAAGAGTTATAAAACTGTATATTTTTTGATCCAGGAATATACCATTAGGAGGTTTACATCTTAAGGTGATCAGGGAAAAAGGAAGAGAACCTAAATCTTCTAAAATATTTATAGCAGCTCTCCTTTTGGTGGCAAAGAACTGGAAATTAAAGGGAGGCCTACCAACTTGAGAATGGCTCAACAAACTGTGGCACAAGATTGTGATAGAATACAATTGTCTTGGAAGAAATGATGAACAGCTAATTTTTTAAAAAACAAAAAAAGAAGCCCTTACTATTTTGAGTTCATCCCTATCTTTCTTTTTAAGCCAATTAGCTGCAATAAATTTCCACTGAAGTTCTCTGAAGTTATATGATTGAACTTATCTCCCACCCATCTTTGCCTTCTCTCTCTTGGTGCTGGCAGTTGATTCAATCTGAGTTATACATGTATTATCATGCAAAACACTTCCATATTGTTCATTTTTATTAGTAATCTTGTGAAATCAAAACATTTAATACTTTTAAAAATTATATGATTTCATCTGCATTCAGACTCCAACAATTCTTTTTCAGGGATAGATAGCATTCTTTATCATGAGTCCCTCACAATTATTCTGCATCTTTGAGTCTCTTAAGTTGATCGATCATTCCACATATTGCTGTAACTCTATACACGTATTCTCCTGGTTAGGCTTATTTTACTCTGCTCAGTCCATGAATATCTTTTTCCAGCTGTTTCACCCTATTCATCATTCCTTACAGCACAATTGTATTCCAACACCATCATGTACCACAATTTGTAAAGCCATTCCCCAATTGATGGACATCCCTTCCATTTCCAATTCTTTGCCACCACAAAAAAAGAGCAGCTTTTAAATATTTTTGTACAAGTAGGTCTTTTCCCATCCCCATTTTTTTTGTCTCTTTGGGATTCAGAATAGTGGTATTACTGGATCAAAGAGTATGCATTGTTTTATACTCCTTTGGGCATTGTTCCAAATTGCCCTCCAGAATGGTTGGGTCAGTTCCTTGGATACACCAGAAATGCATTCGTGTCCCAATTTGGCCAAATCCCCTCCAACATTTATTGTTTTCCTTTACTGACATATTGGCCAATTTGATAGGTATGAGGTGGTACCACAGAGTTGTTTTAATTTGCATTTTTCTAATCAAAAGGGATTTAGAACATTTTCTTCATATGATTATTGATAACTTTGATGTCTTCATCTGAAAACTGCTTCTTCATAACTTTGATCATTTGTCAATTTGGGAATAACTTGTATTCTTATAAATTTGACTTAGTACTTTACATATTTGAGAAATTAGGCCTTTATCAAAGAAATTTATTATAAAAATTTTTTCCCAGTTCCTTGTTTCCCTTCTAATCTTGGTTGCATTGGTTTTCTTTGTATAAAAACTTTTTAAATTAAATATAATCAAAATTATTCATTTTATAATCTTAATATGTTCTCTATCCCTTGTTTGGTCATAAATTCTTCCCTTTTCCATAGGTGACAGGTAAATTATTCTATGTTCCCCTAATTTACTTGTAATATTCACTCTTAATGTCTAAATCACATACCCATTTTGACTTGATCTTGGTGTATAAGATGTGAGATATTGATCAAAACCTAATTTTTACCATACTGTTTTTTTTCCACTTTTGCAGCAGCTTTTGATAAATAGTGAATTCTTATTCCAAAAGCTGGGATCTTTGGGTTTATCAACCACTAGATTACTCAAGTCATTTACCCCTATTCTATTCCACTGATTCACTATTCTATTTCATAGGCAGTACCAGATTCTTTTGATGATGACTACTTTATAATAGACTTTAAGAAACAGTACTGCTTGGCCACCATCCATCAGATTTTTTTTCCACTACTTCCCATGATATTCTTGACCTTTTCTTCTTCCAGAAGAATTTTGTTATTATTTTTATAGTTCAATAAAATAGCTTTTTGGTAGTATTATTGGTATGGCATTGAATAAATGAATTAATTTAGGTAGGATTGCCATTTTTATGATATTAGCTTGGCCTACCTATGAGCAATTAATGTTTTTCCAATTGTTTAGGTCTTACTTTGTGTCACAAGTGTTTCGCAATTGCATTCATATAATTCCTGTATTTGTCTCAGCAAAGAGATTCCCAGGTATTTTATATTGTCAAGAGTGATCTTAAATGGAATTTCTCTTTCTAACTCTTGCTGCTGGATTTTGATGTAAAAATATAAAAATGCTAATGATTTATACAGGTTTACTTTGTAGTCTGCACCATTGCTAAAGTTATTCATTAACTAGTTTGTTAATTAATTCTCTAAGTACACCATCATATCATCCTCAAACAGTGACAGTCTAGTTTTCTCTTTGCCTTCTTTAACTCTGTCAATTTATTTTTCTTCTCTTATTGCTAAAACTAACATTTCTAGTACAGTATTAAATAATAGTGGTGGATAATAATCATTCTTTGTTCACTCCTGATCTCATTGAGAAGGCTTCTAACTTATTCCATTAGAGATGATACTTGCTAATGGTTTTAGATAGATAATACTTGCTATTTTAAGGAAAGGCTTTTTCATTCCTTATGCTTTCTAGCACTTTTAATACGAATGAGTGTTATATTTTGTCAAAGGCTTTTACTGCATCTATAGAGATAATCATGTAATTTCTGTTAGTTTGGTTACTGACAAGGTCAATTATGCTGATAGCTTTCCTAATATTAAGCCAGTCTTATATTCCTGGTATTCTGATATATTGCTGTAACCTCTTTGCTAGTATTTTATTTAAAATCTTTGCATCAATATTCTTTAAGGAAATTGGTCTGTAATTTTCTTTCTCTGTTTTTAGTCTTCCTGGCTTAGGTATCAGTACCATATTTATGTCATATGATGAATTTGGTAGAACTCTTCTTTGATTATTTTGCAAATTAGTTTATACAGTTTTGGGATTAATTGTTCTTTAAATGTTTGATAGAGTTCACTTGTGAAACCATTTGGCCCTGGTTGGGGCTCTTAGAGGGTTCAATAATGGCTTGTCAATTTGTTTAATTTCTTTTTCTGAGATGTATTTAAGTATTCTATTTCCACTTTTGTTCATCTGTGCAATTTATATCTTTGTAAATATTTATCCATTTCACCTAGATTGTCAAATTTGCTGTCAAATAATTGGGAAAAATAGTTCCTAATGATTGCTTTAATTTCCTCTTCATTGGATGTGAATTCACTCTTTTCATTTTTGATACTAGGAAATTTATTCTCTTCTTTCCTTTTTAAAAATCAAATTAACTTACGCACTATTTTGTTTTTCCCCCCCCACAGAAGCAGTTCTTTATCTTATTAGTTGAATAGTTCTTTTATTTTCAGTTTTATTAATTTCTCCTTTGGTTTTTAAGATTTCCAATTTAGTCTTCAATTGGGGGTTTTTAATTTGTTCTTTTTCTTAGTTCTATGCCCAATTCATCAATCCACTTTTCCTCTATTTTACTGATATAGGCATTCAAAGATATAAATTTTTTTCTGAGTACAACTGTATTCCATAAATTTTGATATATTGTCTCGTCATCATTCTCTTTACTGAAATCAGTGATCATTTCTATGATTTGCTCTTTGACCTCTCTTTTTTAAGAATTAGATCATTTAGTTTCCAATGAATTTTTAATTTGTCTTTCCATGAATGTTTATTGATTATCATTTTAATTGCATTATGATATGAAAAAGTTGCATTCATTATTTCTGCTTTGCTACATATGGTTGTGAAATTTTTATGCCCTAGTGTATGATTAAGTTTCATGAGTGTACCATGTGCTGCTGAAAAGAAGGTATGTTCATTTTTATCCCTATTCAATTTTCTCCAGATATTGATTAAATCTAACTTTTCTAAAATATCATTCACTTCTTTTACTTCTTGTTTATTTTTTGGTCAGATTCATCAAGTTCTGATAGGGGAAGTTTGAGGTCCCTCACTATTATAGTTTTACTGTCTATTTCCTCCTGACGCTCCTTTAGTTCCTCCTTTAAAAATCTGGAGACTATATCATTTGATGCATGTGTATTAAGTACTGAAATTACTTCACTGTCTATACTATCTTTTATCATAATGTAATTACTTTCTTTATCTCTTTTAATAAGACCTCTTTGTGCTTTAGCTTGGTCTGAGATCATGATTGCTATTCTGGCCTTTTTTAATCTGTTAAAGCCCAATAGATTCTTCTCCGTCCCTTTATCTTTACTCTCTGTGTTTCTATCTGCCTCAAATATGTTGTAAACAACATATGGTAGGATTCTGGTTTTTAATTCACTCTGCTATCAGCTTCTGTTTTATGTGTGAGTTCATCCCATTTACATTCACAGTTATGATTACCATCTGTGTATTTCTCCTTTATCTTGTTTTTCCCTTTTAATCCTGTACTTTCTCCTTTTACTCTGCTCCTCCACACAAGTGTTCTGCTTTTACTCACTCTTCCCTGTCCCTTATATAACTCCCCTTTAACCATCACAACCCTTCTTATTTCCCTCCTACTTCTCTGAACGGTCTTTTAAATCATTCCCCCAACTTCCACCGCCCTTGTATTACTCCCCTCCTCTCCATCCCCTTTCGTATTTCCATTGTTCTCTATGGGTAGGATAGGATTCTATACCCTAATTAATCTGGCTGTTATTCAGTCTCCGAGCCAATGAGAATGAGTGTGAGGTTTAAATATTATCCATCACCACCATCCTCCCCTTCCACTGTAATGTGTTTTTTTCTATGCACTTCTTTACATGATATAATCTACCCCCATTTTACATCTCTCTTCCCATTTTCCTCAATGCAATCCTCTTTTTCACTTCTTGATTTTATTTTTGCATATCTTCCTAAACAGCTTACTACCACATCCTCCATCTATGTGTACATCTTCTAACTACTATGATAATGATTAAAATTTTAAAATGTTACAGATATTATCTTTCCATGTAGGAATATAAACAATTCGACCTTGAGTCCCTTAAATTTTTTCTCTTTCTTATTTACCTTTTTGTGTATCTCTTGAATTTTGTATTTGGGCATCAAATTTTCTGTTTAGGTCGTCTTTTCTTCAGGAATCCTTGGAAATCTTCTACTTTATTAAATGACCATATTTCCCCCTGAAAGAATATAGTTAGTTTTGATGGGTAGATTCTTGGTTATAAACCTAGTTCCCTTGCCTTCTGGAATATCATATTCCAAGCCTTCTGATCCTTCAGTGTAGAAGCTGCCAAATCCTCTGTAATCCTGACTGAGACTCCTTGATATTTTCTTTCTAGCTGCTTGGAGTATTTCCTACTTGACCTGGAAACTCTTGAACTTGGCTATTCAATTCCTGAGAGTTGTCATTTGGGGATTTATTGTAGGAGGCAATCTATGGATTTTTTCAATTTCTATTTTATTCTCTTGTTCAAGAACATCAGGGCAGTTTTTTAAAAAATAATTTCTTATGATGTCTAGACTTTCTTTTTAACGTAACTTTCAGGCAGTCCAACATTTCTTAAGATTGTCTTTCTGGATTTATTTTGCAGGTAAGTTGTTTTTTCAATGAGATATTTCGTATTATGTTCTATTTTTCATTCTTTGATTTTGTTTTATTGTTTCTTGGTGTCTCATGAAGTCATTAGCTTTTATTTCACCAATTCTAATTTTTATAAAATAATTTTCTTCCATGAACTTTTTTTTTTTAACCCTTGTACTTCGGTGTATTGTCTCATAGGTGGAAGATTGGTAAGGGTGGGCAATGGGGGTCAAGTGACTTGCCCAGGGTCACACAGCAGGGTAGTGGCTGAGGCCGGGTTTGAACCTAGGACCTCCTGTCTCTAGGCCTGACTCTCACTCCACTGAGCTACCCAGCTGCCCCTCTTCCATGAACTTTTGATCCTCCTTTTCCATCTGTTCCCATTCTATTTTTCATGGAACTTTTTTCTTCTTTGGATTTTTAAGCCTCTTTTTCCAGTTGCCCAATTTTGCTTTTTAAACTGTTATTTTCTTTTTGCATTACTTTCATTTCTTTTCCCCATTTTTCTTTTACCTTGCTTATTTGATTTTTTAAATTCCTTTTTGAATTCTTCCAGCACCTGAGACCAATTCCCATTTTTCTTTCAATTTCTGCATGTGCTTGCTTTGCTCTCACTGTTCCCTACTGAATCAATACCTTGCTCTTCTTTGTCTCCATAAAAATTTTCTATGGTTAGGGGGTTTCTTTTGCCGTTTGCTCATTTTCTGGCCTTTTTTTTTTTTTTTTTTTGCCTGTGGCCTGGGAGTCCTGCAAACTGCTGATTCTGTCTTCTCTGTTGATGGCTTGCAGAGCACTAAGAGCTATATTGCCCTGGGGCTGGGTGCTTCACCAAAGGCTTGAAAAGGCCCAAGTGCTACAGACTTTGTGGCCTCACTTTGGGCTGGTGCCAGGGATTGGGACTTCAAGGAATGGGTGTGGGGTACTCTGCTGTTGGATTAGGCAGGGTCCAGGGATCCCAAAATTGGCCTATTGCCAGGCTCAGAAGCTAGGACAGTAGTTAGGGGTAAGTCAGTCCACACTCCTCTGTGTGCAGTTTTACTTCTGGTCCACTCTTATGTAAAAATCAACTCCCTTTGCCTACCTTTTAAGTTGTTTTCCACAGGAGAGCCCACTCACTCCATCTCCTTTTTAGTTTTGTGACTTGTCGTTTTAAAGTGCTATTTTAAGGTTGGTTTGGAAAGATTCTCTGGTGGTTCAGGATTTTGCTGCTACTAAAGCCACCATCATGGCTCTGCCCCAGTTCAATCCTATCTTGACAAAAAGAATGATTCTAGACTGACCAGCTTAGCTAATGTCCAGTTTGAATTGCTCAAAGATAAAAAATGTGGGGACTGGAATCTTTAACTTACTTCCTGGAATGGCTTTTCTCTTTAAAGAAGCCAAATACAAACCTTGAAACCGGAATACAAGCAAGTATTGTGTGTTTCTTCCTAAATGTTGTTCCTACCTTTGTGACTATTATACCTTACAATATAATAAATGATTTATACAAGAAGTTTATTCTAAAGAAAAAGTTAAAATATCCTGATGTGATATAATTCCCACTCATGCAAAAGCTTTGGGAAATTACTAAAGATCATGGCTAAATTAAATTCTACATTTTATTCATTATAAGTTTCTCTCTTCCCTTTTTAAAAAACTGTCTTACATTTAAAGGAAATTTGAATACTTATTATATAATTAATATTTAAGATATTAGTATATCGCTTCCCTCCTTCCCACTCCCCCTCAGCAAGAAAGCTTATGAGAAGATTTGTTTCTATATTGTTTCATTTTTTATTTCTGAGTAATCATTATTTCAAACTGAGACTAGGTCTGTATTTCAAGTCTCTTTCCACATTCCTTTGTTCTGGCATTCTTGTACATTTTCTACTCTACGGTGTCTTCTAAATTGGTATGGAGATTGTGAGCTTCATCTTGTTTGGTCAGCAAAAATTAATTTAAGCCAAGTATTCTTCAAGGCAGCATCACAACATCATTGGGTAAGCATTGTCACTCCTAACCTGAGTTCTTCATCTTAACACTGGAATCCTAGGATTAGGCATGTGGCTTTCTATCATCATCAAAGAATTAGGGAGATTCATAAAAAATTATTCCTCTTCCTTGTTAAATATTTACCAATGAGAGATGTCTAGGGGAGGCTGAATGCTTCCAAAATTGTATTAGAATGCTCAAGATGATGAATGCCTTTGTTTTTAGTACCCAAGAGAGATTACTGACAATTAATATATTGCTTATTGCTAGCCAAATCAATAAATTTATTTTCTTGCCCAGAACCCAGTCTCAAGCAATTTTTAAACATCATACTTTGGATATAACAAACATATACTTTGACATTAATTATGGCAGAGACATAACAGTTGCTAGCATTTAATTAACCTACTATTTTAACATCAGGAACAAAAAAAATCTGAATTACTAATATGGGGCAAACTGGCACATTGGATAGAAATGTTGGACTTATGGTAAAGAAGAGAAAGGTCTGAGTTCTGCCTCCAAAATTTACTAGCTTAACCACAGACGACAAGGTGCTTAATTTTGGTGCCACATGAAAGTCTTTAAAACTTATCAATTAAACTGTAAATAGGTTCCATCTACCTCGGAAATCACAGATCCAAGATATATGGACAAGTGTAATCTGAATTGCTAATGAGATGGTCAATAAAGTGCTGAATTTGAGAATTTAGAATCTGCCTCCAATTCTTATTAGCTCTGTGATCACCACCAAGATATTTTTAACTCTAAATCTCAGTCTCTCTGTCAGTAAAATGTAGAAAATAATACCTGTAGCACCTATCTCACAGAGTTGTAAGGCTCAAATGAGATCACATATTTGTAAAGAATTTAAATGGCTATCTAAATATCAATTACTATCAAAAATTAGAATAATGCATATGCAGATATATTATTAACAATAATAATATTAAAGTGAGGGGACGAACAACAATTGGAGAATGACTAGACAAATGTATTATGTGATGGTAATGGAATACTATTGTGCTAAAAGAAATGACAAGCAGAATGGTTTTGGAAAAAATTAGAAAGATTTACATGGACTGATGCAAAATGAAGTGAGAAAAACCAGGAGAACATTGTACACAGAAACAATCACATTGTAAGATGATCAACTGTGAATGACTTAGCTATTCTCAGAAATACAATTATCCAAGACAATATTGAAGGACTCAGGAGGAAAAATCTTATCTAACTCCAGAGAAAAGAACTGAAAGAATTTGAATGAAGATTGAAACGGAAGTTTTAAATTTTCTTTTATTATTCTTTTTTTTTGGGGGGGGAGGATTTTTTTGGGCAACCTAATTAATATGGAAATGTTTTGCATGACTACACATGTGTAATCTACATCAAATTGCTTGCCTTCTCAAGAAGGGGAGACAGAAAGAGAACATAAAATTCAAAAAAATTTAAATTGTTAAAAGATTTTGTTTACACATAATTCAGAAAAAATAAAATTAAAATTAAATGTAAAATATTAATGTGTAAACTATAATTAAGCTGAATATTACTATACTATATGAACAATGAATGACACTATATATGAAAGTATTCAACCATAAAACCACTAAAGAAATTATTGCTTAAAATATAAGATCTGAAAATGATAAAGAATTTCTTTAAATTTTCCAGTGTCTCAAAAAAATATAAATGACAAATAAGATACTTTAACTAAATTTAATTCTGACTCTGATTGATATTCAATTACGAAAAGCGAATTAAAGCCTGGGACCCACTGCAATGCTTGAACTCTTCCTCTAGATCAGTGATTCCCAAAGTGGGTGCTACTGCCCCCTGGTGGGTGCTGCAGCGATCCAGGGGGGCATGATGGCCACAGGTGCATTTGGGGGCAGTGAATAACTGTAAGGAGGCGCTGATAGTATGTGACAGGGGGTGCTAAGTAATATTTTTTTCTGGAAAGGGGGCAGTAGGCCAAAAAATTTTGAGAATCACTGTTCTAGATGATGGAAATTACTTCCTGTTCTATGTTGTTCTGGGGAGCCAGTTCTATTCTTTTCACTTCCTTCTGTTAGTGAAGAACACCTATGTGTCCTGCATTCCCAGTTGTAAATGGTTGTCTCTAATAATGCCATAATTGTATATAGACATAGCTAGCCTACTGTTTTTCTGGTCTAGTTGATGACTGTCCAAAAGCACTTTGTCTAGCTATATCTCTTTCTATAACAACAAAAATAATAGTAATATTTATCATTTTATAGCACTTGCTATGTGCCAGGCACATGTACTGAGAATATGACAAATGTTATTTGATCATTTGACATACTCTTTCTTCATGTTTTGTTTCTTTTGGAGAACCCCCCTATCTAGATATTTCCATACCTGGAATCTTCCAGGCTAGTAACTTCCTACTTCACAACTAATTGGTATCTTCCTGCCTGTGACCTCAGGGTTGTGAAACCAATCAGACCTGTCTGAACAAGACCACTCCCCTCCCTATAAATGTCAGAGCTACTTGGATCCTGGAGCTATCATAACCACCCCACTCAGCAAGTTGACTTGAAAACAGCAAACATCCTACAGCACCACATAAACCTTCTTGGGCTATAGCTTGAAGACCATCATCCTCTAGACTCCCTGGTGACAATCCTGGTTGTATCCCTTCACTAACCCCTTTCTATGATTTCTATGATTTCTGCTTTGAAATTATTAAACCCTACCCAACTTGGAGGTTACAGTGGATTGAAGAGCTGCCCTAGGGCTCAGGGTGTTAGTTCTGGTCCTAGAGTGAAGGGACTAATGGACTGCCTAAATAATCTTCCCTTTTTTGGCACCACATCCTATTTCCATGAGAGGCTCTAGTTAAGCCATGTGGCCTTCCCATTTAAGCCCTCGCTTATACCAAATAAAAGGGCCTCTTAATTTTAACAAGGACTGGCTCAACAACTTTTACTTTGCAAAGCCCCTTTTGGACTCAGCAATAGCCCTTGAGATCTATTCATCCTTAACTCTTCAGTCTCACTCATGCCACCCTGAAATTTCCAATCAATTTTCAACTCTTTTATCGTATTTTTTCTATATATCTTGTATCTGTACAATAATCTTCATTCATATTATTAGCATCATAGTTCAGGACTTTTTTTCACCCCCTCACTTGAACTACTGAAATGGTCTCCTAACAGTCTTCCTGCATATACCCTCTCCTTCTCAATTCATCCATCACTTAACTGACAAAATTATATTCCTAGAGCATGACTATGGCCATGTCATTCTTCCACTTAAAAAACTCAAACACAAACTTCTTTATTTGACATTTGTAACCTAACTTCAATCTATCCTTCTAGATAGATATGTCTCAGCCTAAGTGGCCCTATCTCCTGATCTCACCACATGACATTTCACCTCCTATCTCTTTATCCTTGCACATCCCATGCTTTTCTTTTTCAATTATGCTTCTTAGAATCCTTTACTTCCTTTAAGGTTCACTCCAAGAACTACTTTTTATAAAAGGCCTCTAGGATTTCCCTCCAAGTAGTTAGTGCTCTACTTGCCCCAAATATCTTAGTTATTTTAAGTTTTATATTTAGCTACCTATGTACAGAATTCTGCCCACCTGAGCTAAATGTAATCTTCTTGAAGATAGGGATATTTAATTTTTATTTCTGTATCTATAGCACCTAGAATATTTCTTGGCACTGTGGTTTGCACTTGTGAATTCACTGGTAATAATGACCTACTAGTGATAAAACTGGGGCAGCTATGCAGCACAGTAGATAGAGCAACCCAGCCAGGAGTCAGAAAGACCCAAGCTCACATTTGGTCTCAGGATAGAACTTCAGCAGTTGGGAAGGCCGAGGTTCAAATATAGCCACAGATGCATCCTAATTGGGCAAGTCACTTAATCCTAGTGGCCTAGCTTTCATTGCTCATCTGTCTTGGAATTGGTACTTAGTATTGATCCAAAGGCAAATGGTAATGGCTTAAGAAATAATAAATTTGTCCTTGGATGCTAACTTTGTGACCCTGAGCAGGTCTATTTGCCTCACTTTTCTCATCTGTAAAATGAGCAGAAGAAAATGGCAAAATACTTTATTATCTTTAATAAGAAAACCTCAGATGGAGTTCCAAAGAGTCAAGAAACTACTAAAATGACTGACAACAAAATGATAAAACTCCTACTGATTCAGACAAGCAATAGCAACTGTTCTGCATCTGAGATCCTCAAAGGGTTGCCTAGAATACTGTGAAGTTGTGTGATTGGCCCAGGGTCACACAATCAGTATATGTCAAGAGTTGGACTTTAATCTAGTTGTTCCTAAGTCTAAGGACAACTTTTAATAAACTATGATACTCATTTACACTTAATAAAAAAATTGCTGAATTGAACAGAAGTGATTCTGGGCACATCATTTAAAATCTCCATCCCTCGTTTTTCCTATATATAAAGCTGGGAAAGCTGTGGGTACAGGCTTGTGAAAGGAGCCAGCATTGATATCAAGGACCAGCCTAATCGAGTCTGGCAGCCCATCCACAGAGAGCTGGCTATAAGATCTTTATGAAGAGAGTGTACAGAATTGTTGTTTTGGCACCAATGGAAAGATTAACCCAACAGATAACAGCACCGACCCTTTAAATGCTGAGTATCTCATTGAATAGTGGCAAGGAATAATAACAAGTGATTAGTAGTCATAACATATTCCTAAGGTGATCCAAAGGTGACAAAGATATACCCTAGTAGTGTAGTTAGAATTTATACATTTATATATTGTTGTTGTGGAGTCATTTTCAGTCATGTCAAACTCTCCATGATCCCATTTGAGGTTTTCTTGGCAAAGATACTGGAGTGGCTTGCATTTTCTTCTCTGGATCATTTTACAGACGAGGAAACTAAGGCAAGCAAAGTTAAGTGACTTGCCCAGGGACCACAGTAAAAGGACTGGCATGAGTACTGAACTCAGGAAGACGAGTCTTCTTAGCTTGGCTCTCTGTTTACTGTACCAAATGTAGACAGGGCAAATAGTTTCCTTTTTTCCCTAAGTTTGTTTTTTTTTTTTAATGTTTTTTTTATTAATTTCTTTTTTTTTTACCCTTAACTTCTCTCTATTGGTTCATAGGTGGAAGATTGGTAAGGGTGGGCAATGGGGGTCAAGTGACTTGCCCAGGGTCACACAGCTGGGAAGTGTCTGAGGCCGGATTTGAACCTAGGACCTTCCGTCTCTAGGCCTGGCTCTCAATCCACTGAGCTACCCAGCTGCCCCCCTAAGTTTTTTAATATTTTCTTTTTTTCCTCAATTACATACAAAAATTATCTTAAGCTTTATTTTTTTAGCATGAGCCAAATTCTACTCCTTCCCTCTCCTCTTTCTCTCCAAGATGGCAAGCAGATACAGATTTTACAATAATGTAAAATAAAGTAAATGTAAAAATGTAAAACATTTTCCAATATTAGTCATTCTGACGAGAACTCAAAAAAATAATGAAGGAGGAAAGTGAAATATACTATATTTCAGTTTGCATTCAGACTGCACGTAGTTCTTTCTTTGGAAACAGATGGCATTTTTCATTAAGAGTCCTTTGGAACTAGTTTGAATCATTCTATTGCTAAGAATAGCTAAGTCATTCACAATTGCTCATCATACAATATTTCAGTTACTGTATAACAGCAATATCCAGGTTCTGCTCACTTCATTCTCTTATCATTTCATGTAGGTCTTTCCAGATTTTTCTGAAATTACACCTCATACCACATTTGTATTTTCTCTCTCCCTCCCTCTCCCTCTCCCTCTCCTTCTCCCTCTCCGTTTCTCTCTCTCTCTCTCTCTCTCTCTCTCTCTCTCTCTATATATATATATATATATATATATATATATACACATACACATATATATGTGTATATATATATATATACACACACACATACATACATACATACACATATCTAGATAGATAGATTGAAATAGTTAGATATATGTATAAATCATATACAACAACTTGTTCAGCCATTTCCCAATTGATGGGCATCCCCTGAATTTCCAGTTCTTAGGGCAAATAATTTCAAGTATCAGTTATGCCAGCTTCCTAATGACTAGAATAAATGCAAAGAGGATAATCTTCAGTAGGTCAAGTAGGTCACCCAATTGTTGGTGAATTTTGGTCCTGACAATGCATCAAACAAAAATATAAAATGGGCTTCAGACCTCGGCATTCCCCTTCTATTTTTACAGTGATGGTGACAGAGTGGTAGAAGGTAGGTAGGGGAGGGAGTACATGCACAAAGGTATTGAAAGTGACTTAGATTTTGATTTTCTTAAAATCCAAACATAAGAATTTTTTAGAAACAAAAGCATAGTAATCTCAAAATTATCACTGTCAGGAAGGATCAAAGATTCTCCTTAGAGAAGTAAATAAAGGAGTTGGTGGAATAGGTTTATTTTGCAACCTAAGGCAACTTTGAACCATCATGGCCTGGGATATTGGTCATTTTGTATTACAGGGTTAATGATAAAGATTTGCAAGTGAGGCTAATGAGTCCACATCTATTGCAGAAGATGATGAGGTAGAAAAATTCTATGAAGAATTTGATGTGACTTCCTGAATTAAATCAAATGTCTTAATATTCAGTGACTTCAATGCAAAGGTAAGTACAGGGAAAAATATTATATTCAGAAATGTGTTTCAGGAATAAGAAATGAAAGAACAAAGGTCAGTTGAATATATAGAAAGCCTTACATACATTTATCATAAATACTTACTTTAGAAAGATACTGAAGGCAATGAGAAAGGAAAGTACCAGATAACATCATAAAAAATTAATTATATTTTAACAGATAGGAAATATCTAATTACTAATGAGGTTATTTCCAAAATATTTCCTAATCAGCTGTTTAAGTATTGTCAAATCACCAATTTATTAGAACAAAGATAAAAACCAATACCAACATTAGAATAATAAAAATAAAGTAAAATATGGCTATCAGTTGGAGAAACTCCAACCTAAACTATTTAAATAAACCATGGTCCCAAATGTGAAACGGATAAAAGAACAGGGATAAAAATAGTCAATGATATTTTTTCCTCAAAGGAAGTTTAATTGATGTGAATCAGTAATCACAATGAGGAAAGCAAAGAAACCTAGAAACTGTTTTAGAGCTACAAAACCTTAAGAATTATTATTCCTCAAACAGCAAGTTATTGAAGGTAAGGGCAATACTAGTTTAGAATATGTAGAATATATGTTTGTAAAATTTTATGGAAAAAATTATCATTATACACAGTATTTCTTCATAAAGGTGATAGGTTACATAATGAGTAAAGCTCTGGACTTAAGAGTCATGACTCATCTTTGTTGACTGAAAGGGAGGGTGTAAGTGTACAATATCCCAGCCATTACATACTGTTTGGTTACTATAAAAATCCATATTAATTTTAGAAACACAAAACACTGTCTTAAAAGGTATTCTTCCAATAAGATGTCTTGCATGTCATAAAAATCATGTGATTCCATGAAAGATATAACAGCAAGGATAACTTTGGTTGATAACTCATTAATACAAAGTGACGAATAAAACAGGCAGAAGTATCTGCCAAGAGTAGAGACAATTTGTTGGAGAGATCCATATGATTTCCACCAAATCACTCTCCAAAAAGCAATGACAAGAATTACTCAAAATTAATTCTGAACCAGCCTAATCTACAAAAAGACATGATGAAGTAATTTTTCAGCCCAAAACAATTGAGTAGGCTTGCAGGAGGGATCTAGTGCTTTAGGAGAAAAAGATCTCTTTACAAAGTAGAATATGCCAAAAAGAAAAGGAAATACAAAAGTTTACTCAAGAAAATCATGGCGTAAAAATCAAAATTGGGCAAGTGGAAGCTAATGACCTCATGAGACATCAAGAAAGTAAGTAAAAAAAAAGAAAAAATAGAAGGAAATGTGGGGAAAAACAACTGACCTAGAAAATAAATCCAGGAGAGATCATTTAAGAATTACTGGAGTACCTGAAAGACATAATCAAAAAAGAGCTTAAATATCATCTTTCAAGAAATCATCAAGGAAAACTGCCCTGATATTCTAGAACAAGAGAATAAATAGAAATTTAAAGAGGCCATCAACCACCTCCTGAAAGAGAATCCCAAAAGAATAATAACTCCCAGAAATAGTATTACCAAATTCCAAAACTCTTAGTTCAATTAGAAAATATTTCAAGCAGCCAAAACAAAACAATTCAAATATCATGGAGTCACATCCAGGGTAACATAAGACTTAGAAGCTTCTACATTAAGGAATCAAAGAGTTTGGAATGTGATATTACAGAGAGCAAAGGAGCTAAGACTTCAACCAAGAATCACTTAGCAAGCAACACTGAGCATAATCCTTCGGGGGGGAAAAATTGGGTATTCAATGAAATGAAGGACTTTTAAACAAATTCCTTATAAAAATACCAGGGCTGAATGGAAAATTTGACTCTCAAAAACAAGACTAAAGAGAATCATAAGAAGGTAAGCAGGAAAGAGAAATCAAAAGACATTCAATAAGGTTTAACTGTGGGTATCCCTACACGAGGAGATGATTCTTGTAAATCCAAAGAACTTTGTCATTATTAGGGCAGTTAGAAGGAGTATACATAGTCAGAGTGTGAGGATGTGAGTTGAATATGATGGGATGATAGAAAAAATAAAAATAAGAATGCAATGGGAGGAAAGAGAAAACAGACTGGGGTCAATTATCACACATAAAAGAGGTATGAAAGAGTTTTTAGTGAAAGGGAAGATGGCAGAAGTGGCAAAGAGAACAGGTGAACCTTAATTATCAGAATTGGCTCAATAAGGGAAGAACATATACAATCAAGTGGATATAGAAAGCTACTTTATCCTCCAGGAAAATAGGCGGGGAAAGGGAGAAGAGGGGTTGGGTTGGGCTGATAGAAAAGAGGGCAAATTGGGGGGTGGGGGAGGTCAGAAACTGAACGAGGGTAAAAAATATGGAAATTCACAGTAATGCTACAAAAAATTTTTTTTAAATCTCTGTAAATAAAGACCTCATTTTTCAAATATATAGCAAAATTAGGTGAATACATATAAGTCATTCCTCAATTGATAAATGTTTAAAGGAATACAAAAAGGTAGTTCATAGACAAAGTAATTAAAGCTCTCTATAGTCATGCAAAAAATACTTTAAATCACTATTAGAGAAATGCAAGTTAAAACAACTAATGCTAAGGTATCACTCCACACCTATTAGATTGGCTATTATGATAGAAAAGGAAAGTGACAAAACTTGGAAGGGGATATGGGAAAGCTTGGGACACAAATGCATAGCTGGGGGAATTAATTGTAAACTGATTCAATCATTCATGAAAAGGAATTTTTGCAAATTCCCAAAGGAAATATGCCCAGTGATATAAAACAGTACAGCATTGACCCAAGAATACCATTACTAGGTTTTTTAACCCAAAGAGATAAAAAAAAAAAAAAGGGAAAGGACCAATATGTGCAAAAATATTTAAAAAGGGGGCAGCTGGTTAGTTCTGTGGATTGAGAGCCAGGCCCAGAGACGGGAGGTCCTACGTTCAAATCTGGCCTCAAACACTTCCCAGCTGTGTGACCCTGGGCAAGTCACTTGACCCCCATTGCCTACTCTTACCACTCTTCTGCCTTGGAGCCAATACACTGTATTGACTCCAAGATGGAAGGTAAGGGCTTTAATAAAAAAAATAAAATAAAATATTTAAAAAGCAGCTCTCTTTAGAGAGACAAAGATTTGGAGAGTAAGAGGATGCCATTCATTGGGGAATGGCTGAGAAAGTTATATGATTGTAATGGAATACTGTTGTGCTGTTAGAAATGACAAACAGGGAGAGCTCAGAAAAACCTGGAAAGACTTATACAAACTGATGCAGAGTGAAATAAACAGAACCAGGAAAGTGCTGTATAAGTGACAAGAATGCTTAAAATGAAGAATTGTGAATAACGGCTATTCTCAGCATTACAATGTTCCACAAAACTATCTCAAAGGACTCATGATAAAAAATGCCCTCTACTTTCTAAGTAAGAAAAAGAAATGAGTCTGAATCCAAACCTAAGCAAACTTTTTTCACTTAAGTGTCCTTCCATAAAAGGATTAATATGGAAAACTGTTTTACATAATTGCACATATAAAATCTATATGAAATTGCCTACTATCTCAAGGAGGGGGGGAGGAATTTTGAGACTCAATATTCTTTGAAAAATGTTGGGGGAAAAAATTGTTTGCCACCATTATAACAAAACAGAGTTCAAATGGAAGAGATTCCCTATTGATGGTCAAGACCTGCAGAGGTCTGATACCCATCATCATCCCTGAAACGTTATAGAATCTACTAAATGAAAACTATAATCACTAAAAATAACTTGGTTTAATCGTCCCCAATGGAAAGTGGATGGAGAAAGTCTAATATTTAGATTAGAATATCCAAAGGAATGAAAAACCCATAGAATTGGTTGGTGTATATATATCCTTCCAAACATTGTGGACAAAAAACAAATTGGACCTAAGATTAAATAGTCTGAATTGCCTTCAAGAAATTACCCAGCCTTTTAGTGATCCTAAGTTTCTTCCTGAAACAGCACTCATCGTTTTAAAACATCAATATTTTCATCATGTTGCTGTATGTCAGCAATGTCATGAAATACCACAATCACTAAAGAATTTTAAAATAGCGAGTCACTCAAAGACAACAGAGAGAAACAAGAGAACATAAGATGTTTCAAAATGAGGTATGGATAAATAATGATCTTCTCTCTGGGAGAGAATATCCATATTAATGAGATCAAAGCTTCAGTCAAGCATTGAAGACAAAAAGATTAAAGGGTGTAAGCTATATTGAATTTATTGAGAAAACACTAATTTTATCTATAAAGTAGGTACACAGTATAAAAAGGTCCTTCTTAAAAAAAAATCTAAACTCAATCTTAGCATATGATAGTTTCACACTGAAATCAGTACCAATTGCCCTCATATGCAGAGTGAATTATCTCCATTTGAGAATTGAATGCCAACAGAAAAGGTGACAAAAGAATTAAGACAGCTTGATCTCCCTATGGATTTAATCCCTACTTTCTTCTACATGTGATTTTTTGAAGTGCCACATTGAGATATCCTTTCCTTGATTGCATCTTCCTTTTATTGAATTATGTTTCCAGATAACTCAAGCAAGAATACCAATCTTAATTTTAATGTTTAAAAGTTGGTCACTTTTTTTACTAGTCTATACACTGAGTACTAAAATAGACCCAGCTTTCAAAGAAATATCTTCTCATTTAACTTTTAAGAAATAAGTGACAAGTCACCATTAGATTTAGGACTTAAGATTCTGCATTGTTTATTTTTTCAAGGAGATGGCAAAGTTGTGTCCCCATCTCTAGGATATATGATTTCAGTGACAAAAGAAATTCTTAGATAAGGAAATTTCCACTATCAATGTAGATCAGCACCTTTTCTGAAACTTATAATGTTAGAGAAATGCCTAGAGCACAAGTAACTTGCTAAAGTTTACAAAAACAATTTATGTCAGAATGGGATTTGAACCTAGAGTTCTTCCTGACTCAAGACCAGCTTTTTGCACTATATATATATAATTTACATATATATATAAAATATTTACCATTAAAACTCAAAATAAATAGGGGAATACACACAAGAACTTAGCCATATTACATTTCCCTTACAGTCTATTTATTTAGGTTTGTGTAATTCTGAAAGTATATAAATATTTCAGAAAAGTCACGTTAAGGCCTCAGATTCAATTATCTAAATAGAACTTGACAAAGAATTGCAAAATTGAAAGAATGTGAAGGACAAGTTAAAAAGCATCTGAGGTTGGTCTTTGATAACAGAAAATATTGTATCTTCTCTCTTAGAATCAATACTATGTGTTGGTTTCCAGCCAGAAGAGTGGTAAGGGCTAGGCAATGGGGGTTGAATGAAATTTGCCCAGAGTCACACATCTAGAAGTGTCTGAGGTCACATTTGAACCCAGGACCTCCTATTTCTAAGCCTGGCTCTCAATCCAATGAGCCACCCTTAAAACATTATTGTTAAAAGGAGAATATCAAAAAGAAGCTGTTTTTTATAAATTACTATTGCTTACAGTGTTTAGTAGCTTCTGCTTTTTCTCAAAGGACAAATGTAACAAATCACACAGCAGTTCCATCACAAAGAAAGACGCAATGACCACATACTGAACAATAAAACAAAGACCTACTCAGAGATCACTATGAAGTTACGACGTAGCAGAAAAAATCTTGGTAAAGAAGAGAAAACAAAGCTACTTTATAATGGCATTTAAAAAAACATTTAAATACAAGCTCTATGAAAAAAATCAACATGATATGGGCACTGGGAGATAGAGGTGAATAATTCTTAAAATGTGTGTCTGAATCACAATTGATATTTATTCAGACTTTAACTGATACTACTCAGTCAAACCTAGTTTAAAATGCAAGAGATTCTTTAAATCTCCCTGTTCTCTCTTCTCCCCTCCCTCTTCTCTCTTTCTAACTCTCTTCTCTGTCTTCTGTCTTCCCCTTCTTCTCTCTGCCCTCTCAATATCTCACTTCCTCTCTCCCTCCTTAACATTCCCTCTCACTCTCTCCCTTTACCCATTTCTTTTCCCATTCTCCATTCTTCCACATCCTTATCCCATAGGAAAAAATGGAATTTGGACTTCTCCTTTCTCTATAAACTTTTAAAGCCTTTGCAAAAATTAACAAACCAGGTTTATTAATTTTACTGCCAGGGTGTAAAACAAAAGTGATTATCAGATTAATCAGAAAAGAGGAGAGCACACACACAAAAACATAAAAATTACCTTTAGCTGATTATTGAAAATATCAATCTCCTGTAGCTTTGATCTAGTTTCCTTCTCAACCTCATCCAGCTGGTCTCTCAGTTGCTGACGAGCAAGTTCTTTTGCTTCTAAGGCTCTTTTAAGTGTAAGAAGTGAATCTCCTATTTTAAAAAAAAAAAGTAAACAAGACCTAAAATTAAAATAACTGATTAAGTGTCTTTCATTATACATTTATTATAAATTTCAAAAAATATTGGCCAGTTGGGATGAACACTTTTAAAGCAAAACACCTACTGTGCAAACTGTTTTGTTGAACTTGTTTTAACTGGTCATTGAGTAACTGTTTTTCAGGAATTAGCCTTCCAAGCATTTGCTGAGATTCCTAGAGAAAAAATAAAACACAATGAAATAAAAGGGTAAGAAAAATTAACATGTCCTCATGTCATTTACCAGGCAGGGCATGAATCAGTTTTCTTTCTGACAAACTCCTCTTTTCAGAAAGGAAACATAACCTAACAACTTGAGTTGAAACTGAATTCATCTTAAGTCAGAATGGCCTCTGACTTCTTTCAAAGGACTTAACTCTAGTCTGCCAACTGTTTTTACACTAGAATATAGTTGAGATAATTGTGGTTTCCCTAAAGTATTTATTACTGTTGCTTTAATGGTAGTCCAATACTTGAAGTGTCAACAAGTTAGAAGAAAGTTGAATTAATGATTTTGAGAATTCGGCAGAATGGAATATGAACACTAAGGAATATCGCATCTTTTAGAAGTTTGTTGAAGCAAATTGAAGAAAAATTATTTTTATTTAATCAAATTTTAATTTATTATTAATTAATTAAACCTTAAGTTTTTCAATGTCCTGTAGTTAGAAAATTAATCAAAGAATATTTTTTTTTGTTTTTTATCAAGAAGAATGTTAGTATTGTGGAACAATTCAATGTAATGGACTTTGCTACTAGTAGCAATGCAACAAGCAGGAAACTCTTGAAGAACTTATGGGAAAAAATGCTAACTACATTGAGAGAAAGAACCATGGAGTAGAAATGCAAAAGCAAAACATAGGACATCACTTATCACATGTATATATGGGTATGTGATTTATGGTTTAGGCTTTGAAAAAAAATCACTCAATAGCAAAAATGAATAATATGGAAAATAGGTATCAAGTGATAACATTTGTACAGCCCAATGGAATTACTTGTAGGCTCTGTGAGGGGGGAAGGAAGAAGAGAGGGAAAGAAAATGAACCATGTAAACATGGAAAAATATTTAAAAATAAAAAAAGAACGTTAGTGGCCAAAAAGTCTAAAAATATTTTTTCCTCAAATAGAGTGGAAACGAAGTTTTGATGTAATCACAAAAACATATTTTATTTTGCTTTGTAATTTAAGGAAAACATTTGCTATTATTGATTGGTTAAGTTATATGTGTATCAAGTAAAGTTAATAATAACTTTTTTTGACAAATTGGTTAAGTTATATGTGTATCAAGTAAAGTTAATGATAACTTTTTTTGACAACCTAGCACAAAATATATTTAGGACTCCAACTTGTGCTTTAAATATCCATTGTGGTTTCCAGACATTACAGAAATCAAAAGTTAAAAGTCTACCAATGGAGGTACCTCAGAGACACAATATGTATATAATAGTAGATATTTAAGGACTAAAAGGAGTTTTATAGACATCCTGTTTTATTCCTATAAACCAATCCTCTGAGGTAAAACAGGTAAGGTGAATAAAAGAAGTTTTATAGGCGAATTGAATAGATGAGGAAATTGAGAAATAAAAGAGATGAAGTGTGATAATGTCAAGAGGCAGGATTTGAACCCAATTTTCATACTGAAGATCTGGAATAAATGTCTCTGAACGAAACCTAGTGCAACATGGAAGAAATTACCTGCCAGATCTAAGAAGAAGGGAAGAGTTATGATCAAATAAGAAACAGAATGGTATACAGAAGATAAAATGGACGATTTTAATTAAATAAAACATAAAAATTTTGTATAAACAAAACCAATGTGGCAAAAATTAGAACAGTACAAGAAATGGGGGTGGAACTTTTTCTGATAATGGTGTAATTTCAAATATGGGAAAATAAGTCAAATTTAGAAGAGCCATTCCCCTATTCATAAATGGTCAAAGGATATTTTCAGAAGAAATTCAGACTATCAATAATTATATGAAAAATGCTGTCATTAATAACTAGAGAAATGCAATTTAAAACTCTGTGGTACCAACTCATATGCATTTTAGTTTGTCAAAGTTGACAAAACAGAGAAATAACAAATGTTAGAGTTGTGAGAAAACAGGTATTTTAATGTATTGTTGTTGGAGCTGTGAACCGATTCAGCCATTCTGGAAAGCAATTTAGAAACATGCTCAAAACTAATAAACTGTGCATCCCTTTGAACCAGTGCTACTACTATTAGGGCTATATCTATCCCAAGAAGATCAAAAGAGGAGGAAAAGATTCCATATGCACACAAAAATATTTGGAGCAGGGAGTAGCTAGGTGTAAGAGAGCCAGGTCAGGGACAGGAGGTCCTGAGTTCAAATCTGACCTCAGATACTTCCTAGCTATGTGACCCTGGGCAAGTTACTTAAATCCAGCCCTTACCACTCTTATGTCTTGGAATCAATACAAAATACTGATTCATAAATATATGTGTGTGTGTGTGTGTGTGTGTGTGTGTGTGTGTGTGTGTGTGTATGAATCCATATATCAGCTTTTTGAAACTTTAGTAGATGCTGATCAACTTGGGAATGGCTGAACAAACTATGGGATATGAAGGTAATGAAATAATACTGTGCTGTAGGAAATGATGAAGAGGATGGTTTGTGAAAAACCTCAGAAGACTTCTATGAACTGAAGGCAAGGTAAAGTGAGCATAATCAGGAGAATAACTTCTATATTAACAAAATTGAAAAGATTTGGAAGCCTTAGTAACCCTTTGTCTTTTCTATGCAGTCACACATGATAGACCCACCCTTTATTAATAGATTGTATGCCCCTATTAATAAATGCTACTATACTCAGGGGGGAAAAAACTTAGCAATTTTTAGTAACTAGAAGTCTAGGAGTATGATAAAGCATGCTATCTCCTGATATACATCTCCTGATAGAGAGATGATGGATTCAAAATGCTGCTTTTCTTTTTTCTTTTGGGATGTGGCAACTGTGAGAATGTTTTTCTTGACTATACTTGTAATAGGTTTTATTTTTCTTGCCTTCTCAATAGGTGCAGGAGGGGTAAGTAAGGAGAAAATTTGGAACCATATTAAAATAAAGTAAAAAATAAAGTGAATATTTTTCTTCATATTACATATTCAAGACATGAAGATGAAATAACATAATTTTGTATTTTGACTGATTTTTCTTGAGTTAAGAATTTCATTCACATTAGGATAATAGCAAAAAAGTCATTCTGTTCAGACATATCTAAACACACTGTTTGTTTTGTGGGTAGAGTAGATTCTTGGGGAAAAATAAGGGAAATGTTATGTTTTAAAGCAGGGCTGATTTAGGAATTAAATACTAACAAGTTACTGCTTTAAAAAATTATGCAATTTAGAAGGCTACCTCTCCAAATTCTGCCATAAAAAGACTGATAGAAACTCTTTTAACTTTTAGATAAATACCCTATATTATTCTAAAAAATATCTTTTTCAAGGCATTAAGATAGTAATTGATATTACTAGCAATGACTTCTTAAAACCTTATAACTGAACCTGAGTATTTGTAAAGAAAAGCCATTACCTATTTTAGAGATATTGCATACTGAGTAATTATGGAATTCATTCAAGGTAAATATTGGTGAGCTCTGACACAGTCTGGTGACTCCAAGCATCTGAATACGTTAAGAGAATTTTTAACTGCCCTTTAGAATTAAAGTATGTGTATATATAACTCATTTATGAATTTACTCATAAGCCCTAATGAGCAATGCTTTACTGAGACAGACATGACAATATACCTATTTATTGCCATATCCACAGGAAGCTTTTCAATTTAAGAAGGTCTTTCCTTCCATATTATGTTAAACTACAAGGATACTAAGCCATATCAGAACACTTCAGCTAGTGAATTCTTGTTTAGAACATCCAAGTGTTGCCAACAGAAAGTTTTCAGTAAAAAGTCCATTCATCTGGCTTCAAGATAACATCATTACTACCCTGGATACTTTATCTTTATGTACATTCTAACCATTTAGTTATTGGTTTAACAACAGAAATACAGGAGACAAAGGCAAAACATTTGCTAGCAAGAAAAGTATGAATAATATATAAAGTGGCTGGTTAATAGGTATAGTACACTAGCTATGCCCCAAAGGAGTCTCAGATGGAGTGAAGACACCCTCCAACAAACAGAAAACCTGAAGTAGTTATATGATTGCCTTGTTTTAAACATGAGACTGATGTGAAACTTGAATCAAAGGAATAAGGAAAGGTTTAGGAGTGGGAGAGTAGAACTAAATGAATATTAACACTACTCTTTAATGTTAATCATGGGAAGAATGTAAGAGAGTGCTGACTCTTCTCTCTATACTGGAGCATCCTAAACTTGAGCATTAAAGGTCAGAACTTGGACTCATAATAGTGAGGAACTGTCAAGCTAAATAGCACCAAAAGAGGGCATATCTAAATGGGACGTGGTTATATTTGTCCCACAATATACTGAGGTACTTTAGGAATTAAATTCAGTATTAATAGTATTTCATTTAGAAATTGTGGTCAAATTTCTAATAGGAATATAATAAAAATAACACTTAAAAGAGCTGACATGTTTATTATGTTTTAAAGTTTACATTTACATATATTACCAAATTTGATTTGATCCTATGATTATTACCTGTAGATCCGCAACATGGGATATCATGTTATTAGTGTCCTAAATTATAAATATGAATTATAAAAATGATACATCTACAGCTATTTAACCATACCATATGGTTGACAAAAGTAATCAACTAGCCACCAAGTATTTATTGATTTAGCTTATATTCCAGGCTATAAATAACAGAGGTCCTTTAAGATGAAATGTAAGGCATCAGCTATATGAATTTGATGTCTGCTGGACCACAACATTACTCACCATAACTGGTTCTGAAAAACAAAGTATTCAGTGGTCAGATGGGGTAAGATACTTAATGAAAGTCATGAAATTTAGTTTCTAAGGAGAAAGATTTCCTCACCTGTAATTGCTGCTGCAGGTGGGTGATTTCAGCAATTCTAAGTTCTCTCGATTTGTTTGTGCTTTCTATTTCTTGCCTTTGCATGGCTAATCGACACCTGATGTCTTGAAGTTTTCCTTCAAGTTGATGTTTTTTATCATTCTTCAACAAAAGACATAACAAGACAGAATCATAATAATAAGGCATTTCAAGTTTCTAGAAGTTTAATGACCATGAAATAAAAACATTAAAATTTAATGATTCTATTGGGGCAGCTGGGTAGCTCAATGGAGTGAGAGTCAGGCCTAGAGACAGGAGGTCCTAGGTTCAAACCCGGCCTCAGCCACTTCCCAGCTGTGTGACCCTGGGCAAGTCACTTGACCCCCATTGCCCACCCTTACCAATCTTCCACCTATGAGACAATACACCGAAGTACAAGGGTTTAAAAAAAAAATTTAATGATTCTAAAAAATTCACAAAAAAAATAGCTACTGTTACTGATTACAGATTATTTTCTGTCAGTATAATCCATACTCCAACCAGAAGTGATTTCAGTGAGTTTCCCCATGCATGGCCTTCCATGGTTGTGCCCAGACTATCTTCCATTCTTAGAATGCTCTCCCTCCTCACCTCTACCTTTTGGAATCCTTCAAGCTCGGCAAGTGTCACTTCCTTCAAAAAGTCCTTCCTAATTCACCTACTGGTTATTGCATCACTCTTCCAAATCACTTTGTATTTATTTTGTATATATTCTATATTTATTCATCCATGAAGTAATAGTATCTCCCAATAAGAATATGAGCTCCTCAGTGCTATCAATAAAAGTTTGTCAATTAAAGAAATGTAGCCCTTGACTTGCCAAAAAAATTCCTCGGCAACTTTTCCCTCAGAACAATTATCAAAGCATGATAAAACTTCACTTACTAGAGCTTCTAATTCAAATTCCAAAGTCTTTTTCTTGGCCTTCAGAACAACAATGTCTTCTTGCTCTTTGTTTCTTTGATTTAATAGCTCTTGCCTTCGATTCCGTTCCCACTCAAGTTGTCGTTGTCTTTCAAGTTCTCTTTTTGCAGCCTATATTTTAAAGTAAGAAAGGAAGGTAGAGACAGAGAAACAGAGAGCCGGATTTGAAAGAGACAAAAGAGGCAGAAGGAAAGAATGGAAGATATAATGAGAGAGAGAGTAGAGAAAGGGACAGAAAAAGGAAAGAAGAAAAGAGGTAGAGGGAATAGGGGAGAAGAAAGAGATTTGTTTTCTTTCCAGTGATATTATTTCACAATATCAACTCCATTTTCAGAAGTCATTTTTCACCAAGTATTCAAACCTGGCTAAAATATCATATATAAATTTTGTGAACATGTAGAAAAACCGCTTTAAAATGCAGTAGAGCAAGAAAAAATGCATTTCTCTTGAATATTGAATGTTGTTTTTCCATTGTAAATAAATGAAACAGATATTTGCATGCAATTTGTATTGCAATCAATTAGATTTATTAGATTATACAATTGTATCAGCATAAAATTAGAAGCTATTGGTATATTTTGCTCAAGCTTCAGTAAAAACTTAAGTCTTTGTTTTTAAACCCTTACTTTCCATCTTGGAATCAATATTGTATATTGGTTCCAAGGCAGAAAGAATGGTAAGGGGTCTAGGCAATGGGGGTTAAGTGACTTGCCCAGGGTCACACAGCTGGGAAGTGTCTGAGGCCAAATTTGAACCTCGGACCTCCCATCTCTAGGCCTGGCTCTCAATCCACTGAGCCACCCACCTGCCCCCAAGATATTAAGTCTTCATAAATTTTATATATTTGATACTGAGCAAACAAAGAGTGGTTTTGGATCATAAAATATTAACAATTTTGCTTCCTGATGTACTTATCAAGTAAGAGAAATCTCTGTGCAGTAGTATAAGTTTTAGGTTTTATGGGTTTAAAAAACTAATTTACTGCAAGTTTGAAAGATTTATGAGTCCCTTAAACAAAAGTCTATTCTTAACTTAAACTATATCTTCTCTTCAAACTTTCAAGTCTTTTTCATAATTGGCTCAGATAACAGACTCATAGATTTAGAACTAGAAGAAACATCTAGTCCAAACTCTTCATTTGGCAGAAAATGAAACTGAATCCCAAAGAAGTTATAAGGCAAAGGTAAAGAATGATGATAAAATCTTGGTTCTCTCAAGCAAAATCAAAAATTCTTTCCACAATGCAAATCTACACAAAAATATCCTATGTTTACTCTCAGGAAAAGAAGATTCTTTAGACTTTTGGTTCCTCAGATTGAAAGTTAAGATCTACTACTTATTGTGTATGTCGTTTGTATGAATCCATGTGCATATGTATACAAACATTTGTACATATGTCCAGTGAGCTCTATTTCATCACTGCACACATTACTAACACCGACACATTTTAAGTCTCCCTAGATCTTTATGGGCTGTTGGTTCCAATATAGTAATTCTCTGTTGACCAACCCTGCCTAGAAATGAGCTTCTCCAATCTTAAACCAATTCTCTAGTAATACAGTATGTTACTGGGCTAAATCAAACGAGATATTTTTTTTAAGTGCTTAATACATCACCTGCTCGGTACTTTATACATACATACACACACACACACACACACACACACACACACACACACACTTGTGTATAAAGATATATATATGTGTATGTGTGTTTATATAAGTAAATTTAAAAATTATATTTATATATTCTCCACTAAAGTCCTACATTGCTGCCTCTAGTAATGTGGAGATGATTTTAGAATCATAGGTTCTATACCAGTGAAATACAAGATATTTCAATATATTAAAATTTAAAAAATACAAGGTAGGTCCTACTAATCTAATTAGAATATGGCTGGCTTCTGGCTGTCATTTTTTGAAACAATGGAAAACTCACTAGGTATGAATTTTTTTTTGGTAATGACTGAAAATCACCTACTAAGATATGAAGGGGTACTACACATTGTCAGCAAATAAAATAATTTATTCTGAAAATATTGAAATTTTCTGAGAACAAAGAACCCAATTTTGGCTTCATGACTCCAGAAGAAAAATGGGAAAAAAGAATCCTTTTGGCTTTTTTTCAATAGGTAAAATACATGGTATCTTTAAATTTTATTTAACTTCACAAACCAAGCCACACTGAAAGAAAATTGTAGAGCCACTCACCTCACGTCTTTCAATTTCTTTCCTCCTCTCTTCTTCCCTCTGACGTTCCAGTTCCCGTTGTTTTTCCAGCTGTTTTTCCAGTTCCACCTGCCTTTTTCTCTCTTGTTCTTGACGTTCTCTTTCTTTCCTTTCCTGTTCAGCCCGTTCAAGCTGTGCCAAGCGCTCTTGCTCTTTACGCTGCTGTTCTAAGAGAGCCTGTCTTCTCTTTTCAAGTTCCAGATTACCTCGTTCAAAATTTTCACGTTTTTTATCTTCAAATGTCACTTTAAAAAAAAACAGTAAATTTGAAAATAGTTTTCAATTTAACAAACTTCATTAAACAAAAGAAAGATAACTAAAATAACTATATGGAACATAATATCAAAACTATAAAAGAGTAGGACCTGCTTAACAGAAGTAACTTAAAGACGCTACTGCTAAAGTTGCTTCAGTTTTTTTGGATTGTCACTATTAATTGAAAATTTGACAACTACCAAAGAAGCTCTTTAATGTGCTCACATAGTAAGAGCTAGAAAAGATATCTAAGAGATACTTTTGAGACATCTAGGTGGATAGTGAATAACTCAGGCATTGTGTTACTAAGTTAAGTCATGAGCCTCTAGGTGGCACAGTGGATAGAGTACCGGGCCTGGAATCAAGAAGACCTGAGTTCAAAACTGCCCTCAGATACTTACACGGTGTGTGATCCTGGGCAAGTCATTTAACCCTGATTGCCTCAGTTTCCACATCTGTAAAATGAGCATGAAAAGAAAATGGCAAACCACTCCAGTATCTTTGGAAAGAAAACCTCAAATGGGATCATGAAGAGTTAGACATAAGTGAAACAAGTGAACAAGTCACTTAAAGCGATGAGTTTCAGCATCAGTTTCCCAATGTATAAAATAAGAATTATAATAGCACCTATTTCATGGGGCTGTTGTAAGGATTAAATGAAATCATGTGTAAAATGCTTTGCAGAATGTTAATATGCTATGTAAATGTTAGTGATCATTATTATTTTCTGGTTCAATCTACTTTGATAGATGAAAAAACCTGAAGGGTCCAGAAAAGATGAATGATTTATACTAAGCCACAAAGGTAGTAATAGTTGGAAGTGCAATATTGTGGAATGATCTGCTGTGAAAGGCTTAGATACTCTCAACAATACTCAGCAGTCCAGGACAATTCTCTTTATTTTAAATTTTTTAAAAGATTGCATGTATTAACTGTTTTCAACATAAGTTTCTGAAGTTATTAGAACTAAATTGTCTCCGTCTTTCACTTCCCTTGCCCTTCCCAAATATGGTAGCAATTTGATCTGGGTTATACATGCATTATCATGAAAAACCTATCTCCATATTATTCACTATTGCAAGAGTATTAATACTCACATAAAACCAAAACATCAAAATAAAAATCCAAATAAGCTAAATTTAAAAATAGTATGCTTTAATCTGCATTCTGACCTCAATTTTTATTTCTCTGAGGTGAATAGCATTCTTTGAGTCCTCAAGTATTGTCCTGGAGCTTTGTATTACAAAGAGTAGCTAAGTCATTCATAGTCGGTCATTTCACAGTATTACTTTTACTGAATATGTTCTCTTGGTTCTGTGTACTTCACTTTGCCTCAATTCTTTCCAGCTTTTTCTGAAATCATGCTGTTCTCATCATTTCTTGTAGAACAATAGTATTCCATCACTATCATATACCAGTTTGTTCAGCCATTCCCCAATTGATGGACATCCAGTTTCCAATTCTTTGCTATCACAAAACAGGCAGCTATAAATGTTTTGGACAAGTGGATCCTAGCTCCTACCCCTTCTTTTTTTTATCTCTGGGATATAAACCTAGTAGTGGTATTACTGAATCAAAGAATATGCAGTTTTAAAACTCCTTAGGTAAAATTCCAAATTGCCCTCCAAAATGGTTAGAACAGTTCACAACTTCAATAATGCATTAGTGTACCAATTTTGCCATATCCCCTCCAACTTTCCTTTTCTGTCTTATTGGCCAACCTGATAGGTATGAGGTGGTACCTCAGAGTTGTTTTAATTTGCATTTCTCTTCGCAAGAATAATTTAGAGTATTTTTTCATATGATAGCTTTGATTTCCTCCTCTTAAAACTGATTTTTCATATCCTTTGACCAATTGTCAATTTGGTTGATTTATATTATTATAACTCTAACTTAATTTTCTATAGATCTGAGAAATAAGACCTTTATCAGAGAAATTTGCTGTAAATTTTTTTCTTCAGTTTGTTGTTTCCCTCCTAATCTTTAAGTTACATTGATTTTATTTGTACAAAAATTTTTAATTTAATATAGTTAGGATTATTCATTTTATATCTTGTCATATTCTCTGTCTCATTTGGCCATAAATTCATCCCTTCTTCATAGAACTGACAGGTATGCTATTCTATGTTCCCCTAATTTACTTATGGTATTACCCTTCATGTCTAAATCATATACCCATTTTGACCTTTTCTTTGTATAGGGTCTGAGACATTGGTCTATACCTAGTTTCTGCCCTACAGTTTTTGTTTTTTTTTTTTTTTAAACCCTTACCTTCCGTCTTGGAGTCAATACTGTGTATTGGCTCCAAGGCAGAAGAGTGGTAAGGGTAGGCAATGGGGGTCAAGTGACTTGCCCAGGGTCACACAGCTGGGAAGTGTCTGAGGCCAGATTTGAACCTAGGACCTCCCGTCTCTAGGCCTGACTCTCAATCCACTGAGCTACCCAGCTGCCCCTGCCCTACAGTTTTCCAATTTTCCCAGCAGTTTTTGTCAAATACTAAGTTCTTACCCCCAAAATTGGAATCTTTTGGTTCATCAAACACTAGATTGCTAAGGTCATTCACCGCAAATCTATTCCGTTGAGCCACCATTCTATTTCTTTGTCAGTACGCAAATCTATTCCGTTGATCCACCATTCTATTTCTTTGTCAGTACCAAGCTGTTTTGATGATTACTGCATTGTAATACAGTTTAAGATCTGGTACTGCTAAGCCAACTTCTTTCACTTTTTTTTTAATTAATTTTCTTGATATTATATTCCTGATCTTTTGTTCTTCCAGATGGATCTTATTTTTTTCTAGTTCTATAAAATAATTTCTTGGTAGTTTGATTGGCATGGCACTGAATAAATAAATTAGGCAAGCAAAACTATCATTTTTATTATATTAGCTCAGCCTACCCATGAGCAATTAACTTTTTTCAAGTTGTTTGTTTAGATCTCATGTAATTTGTATGAAAAGTTTTGTAATTTTGCTCATATAATTCCTGTTTGGCTTGGCAAGCAGATTCCCAAATATTTTATATTGTCTAGGATGATTTTAAATGAAATTTCTCTTTCTACCCTCTTGCTGCTAAACTTTGTTGGAAATGTATAGAAATGCTGATCCAAGACAATTCTGAAGGATTTAAGAAAAGAATGCTCTCTAACTCTAGAGAAAGAATTGTCAGTCAGAATGTAGATCAAATTACACTATTTTTCATTTTAGTTTGTCATTTTATTTTGGGGTTTGGATTTTATAGGAATATTCTCTTATAACAGTGACCAATATGGAAGTATGTTTTGCATGATAACACATGTATAACCCAGATCAAATTGCTTACCATCTCTGGGGAGGGGCAAAGGAAGGGAAAGTGGGAAAAATGAAAACTTTATAATTTCAGAAAACATTTATTGAAAATTGTTATTACATGTAATTAGGAAAACAAAATATCTTTCAATAAATATAGTTTTTAATAATCATTACCTTCTATCTTAATACTAAGTATCATTTTCAAGGCAGAAGAGTGGTAAGGACTAGGCGATTGTGGTTAATTTGCCCAAGACCACACAGTTTTGAAATGTCTAAAGCCACATTTGAGCCCAGATGATCCCAACACCAGACCTGATACTCTATCCACTGTGCTGCTACCTAGCTGCCCCACAATTACTATTTTTAAAACTGGTTTGACATGTGATTTCATCAGTGTAGGTTACTAATCAGATAGGGGAAAGTATATAATAATATAGATTGATAATTTATCTATAAATAATGATCTCAGGGATTTGTCAAAAATACTGAGATATTTAGTGATTTGTCCACAGTCACGCTCAGTGACATGTCAGAGTTTCCTGACTTCAAAGCCAGCCTTCTACCCACTATGCCACATTATATCATATCTGAATGCCTTCTGTGAATACACAGAAATTAAAATTGGAAGTGTATAAATTTTATTTACAGCATTCAGTAGTTTAATATTTAATAGAGGGTGCTAAGACTCACACTTACTCTGAATGTGAGGTCTAGTGACCAACATGTACTGGCATATTATCAGAAGAAAGTAACTACACTGATATTACATGTGATCACACCAAAAAACAAAAGGAAAATGGAGCTAAACAGAAGGCAAGTTCATAGATTCTCCTTGGAGAAATAAACAAAAGATTTGCCAGATCTTGTACTCAAAGGCAATAAAAATCATTTCAATGAACCCTTGGCCATGTCATTGTGCAGGGCTTATAATGAGCACTAACAAAAGACCACTGTGAAAATAATTGATATGTAAGCTTCAATATATGCTGCAGAGGATGGAGAGGTAAAGAAAATCTATGAAGAATTTTACAAGATCTTTCAAAACTAGCTAATGAATACTTAGCTACCAGGCAACATAAATTCAAAGGTGGGCAAAGAGAAGGATAGCAAAAAAAAAAAAAAAAAATTAGAAAATAAGTTTGCGTTTAAAAAAATGGAAGATACCAAAGGTCATAGACAACAAGTATATAACAAGGTGAAGAGTATTCATTTGCAGGTACCTTAAACAAGAAATCCAAGATAATTCATTGATGCAGAAAACTAAATAATGAAAACAATTTTCTCAAATTGACATATTACTAAAAAAGAGGAAGAGCTTGATCTACTGGATTAAAAAAGGGTTCATTCAAGAGCTACCCCACCCCTCGCAAAAAAAAAAAAAAACAATGGACTTAGAAATTTGAGAATTTTAATAGATAAAAAAAATTTTTAAGGGCAAGTAGGCAAGTTGAAGCAATACTGCATGAATAAATTCAAACTGATTTCCTATAAATCAATCTTTTGTGAGAGAACATAGAAGAGTAGACATTAGTGAAGGTGAGGAAATGGGAGGTAAGGGGCAGAAACAATGAGTGATACCTACCAAGTCTGTAGTTGAAGAGTGAAAGGATAAAAATTGTAATAGCCTCAACAAGGAGATTATTTGTCAGAAAAAACCTAGTCATTGTTTGCTGAACCATCTCATAAATCTAAGGCATCTCAATATATCGAACAAAACGCCCTGAATTAATGTTAAACCGTTCACTGTACTTGTAGCATACTTTAGAGCAGTGGTTCCCAAATTTTTGGCCTACTGCCCCCTTTCCAGAAAAAATATTACTTAGCTCCCTAGAAATTAATTTTTTTAAATTTTAATAGCAATTAATAGAAAAGATAAATGCACCTGTGGCCATCACCACCCCTCCTGGATTACTGCAGCACCCACCAGGGGACAGTGGCACCCACTTTGGGAATCATTGCTTTAGAGGCTGGACTTGGTCAGAGGAGTTAAAAATTCAAGCCACATACATTAACACAATTTTCCTTTGTATTAACTGATGGCCCACTAACTAATCAGAAGTTCTAAGAAGTCTAATTCAATGGAAATGGTCAGGGAATTTAGGCACAAAATCACATAGGAAGACTCATGCTACATAAATTGATTACCACCCTCTATATTTTAATTGACTCCCCTGTCTCTCTCATAGGGACACTGAAACAGGTACCCAGCTTAGGTGAGGGAACAGGAAAGAAGGAAAATGTCTTATCTATTGTGGGGCCCTTGATCTTATATATGTGGGTTATAGTTCCCTATATGTCTTGGTATATCAGAGATATCTGACATAAAGAATTCTTTCTCAGTTAATAGCTTTCCTTCTTATGCCAGTTGTGTTGCTTTTATTTGTACAAAACCTTTTCACATTAATGTAATCAAAATAAGCTCTTTTAGTTTTTATGATTGACTTTGTCCCTTGTTTCATTAATAATTCTCCATATACATATATGGCTATAAAAGTTCTTGTTATCCTTTCCTTGAATATTTTTTTGTAGTGTGGCTTTTTATATTCAGGGCATATTATCCATCTTGAACTTGTATCCTGTTAGCTTTTAGTATATACCTAATTTTTGCCAAACTATTTTCCAGTTTTCCTAGAAATTCCTAACAAAATATTGACTTTATCCACCAAATAATGTATAATTTCAGTTATATCAAGCACTGTGTGATTCTTGAGTTTGACTGGGTCTGAATCTTTCTTATGTAGTGTGTTTTTCTCTGTTTTAACCTAAGTTAAATAGTTTTTATATTGCTGCCTTATAGAGTAATGAGGTATGGAAGTACTATTTCTTCTTTTTCATTTTGCCTTTTGAAAATCTAGACCATTTATTTCTTCTAAGCAAATTCTGTTAATAATTCATCTAAATCTGTGAATTATCCCACTGGTAATATACTTAGTATAATACTAAATTTTTAAGTTAATTAAAAAAGTGTCATTACTTTAAATATATTAATATAGCCCAACTATAAGCAATTTCATGTCCTTAAAAAATATTATGCAATTTTTTTATGTCCTGAATTGTAGTTATATATCTGGTCAAGTCCCATATATATTTTATGTATTTTGTAGATTTTTTGAGTAAGTCTCTCTATTCATATCATAATAGAGCTAGAGCTAGAAGGGATATTAGAGACTATATATAATCCAACCCCCTTATTTTACAGATGAGGAAAATGGAGCCTCAGGAGATTAAATGAGTTCTCCAGGTCAAATGAGTATTAAGTATCAGAGGGAAGATCTAAACTCAGATCCTCTCATTCCAGAGCCAAATCAAGTCAATAAGCATTTATTTAAGCGACTATATGATAAACATTGTACTAAGTACTGAAGATAAAAAAGGTAAAAACCAAAGTCCCTGCCTGCAAGGAAATTACATTCTAATGAAGGAGATGAGCTATAAATAGCTAGAGAGATATAAGATACATAGAGAATAGATTGATCACAACTGAGAGGGGAAGGCATTAGTAGATGGATATGGGAAGTGGGAAAGGCCTCTTAGAGAAGGTAGGATTTGAAGGAAGTCAGAAAAACAAAGAGACAATGATGGGAGTGGAGAACAGCATCCTAAGCACAAGGGACAGCTAGTACAAAGGCACAAAGACAGATGTTGTGCCATGTGAAGACCTGCAAGCAAGCCAGTGTTGGGCAACCAGAGTTAATGGAAGAGAATGCAGTACAGAAGACTTGAAAATTAAGAAAGGATCAGATAATGAAGAGCTTTGTCTGGCTGATCCTGAAGGTAACAGGGAACCAGTAGAGCTTAGTAAGCAGGAGAGTGACATGAACATACCTATACTTTTAAAAAGATGTCACATTGGCAGGTGACTGGAGGATTGTAGTAAAGAGAGAATTGAATTGGGAAGACCAGTTAAAAGCCTACTGCAATAGTCCAAACAGGAATGATGAGGGCCTCAACTAAGGTTTCATCCCTCCTTTAAGACATACTTTTAAAGATAATGTAGCACAACTAAAGTATAAAGACCAACTCACCAGGTAATTTCTTTTCCAGCTGTTGCTGTTCCTCTTCTAACACTGGTTCCTCTGGTAACCTTTGGTCTACAGATACAGAGCTTATAACAGATATACCACTGCCAGAGCGAACTCTTCTGTAAGTATAAAAAGCCATTTATCATTATTTTCTTCCAAGATTAACTGCTTCGAATTAAACTTTTTTTACGTATGAAACAATAAAACATACAGGATCACCAAGGAAACCAATCATATTGAAATATAATTATCAAAATATTAGGGGGGAAAAAACAAGTTAAAGGTCCTATAGGATCTAGGGGGGAAAAAACCAATGGACTAGATAGCTTTTCAGGATTCTTCCAGATTTAGCTCTATGATCATATCATCCTGTTTATAATCATAGAGAGGCTTTGATATCAAACATCAATTAGATCTACTTTCCTAGGACCACCACCTCATTTACATGTGAGTAGAGGTTCATCACCAATAGGCTAAAGTTATGAATTCTCTGGCCATCAAACCCACGAAAAAAAAGACAAATACAAAATGATCCTCAATCCTATTCACCTACCATTGCCTTTCTTTCTTCAGTGATGATTGGAGAGAAGTTAGCAGGTATTAATCTTGTTTTAAATATCAGAAAATTGAAGTACAGAGTTAAAAGGTTATTTTTGAGCATGGTAAAATAATTGGTGGCGTAACCAGGACAAAATCTGTCTTAGGTATTGGAACTTAATTCTCACGAACACAGACATTTACACTAATGAGAGCTGCAGGATGTATATTAGGGAGCAAATTCCACATATAACTAAGGAAAAGCGGGAGTTTTTAGTGACAATTGTTCTTCTTACTTCCCAATTGGTAAGGAAAAAAGATGTGCATTGAAAAGTCACAAAAATTATCAAATCATAGCCCTGAACCTGTGTAAGAAATTTAAAATTTTCAAGAAAATGGGACCACACACCAGTACTTTATCAGTCTATTGACATTCCTTACTATTTGATATATTATCACCATGGTACTAATAACAAAGAGGGCTAAAACATATTGGGGAAAAAAGATTTTTCTTGGAAAGGTTACACAAAAGGAAAATATTAATTCTCAAAGTCACACACTAAAAAGATAATTAAAATTAGACACATTTTTCAGATTCTCTAATTCTCATTGTGTTTACCCTACCCTTTGTACTAATTTATAAAATGAATATAGCAACAAAACTAACCTACATTTTGGAAGAGGGGAGGAAAATAACTGTAAAGGGTTTCTCACTTGTAATTCATTTTTACAAAACTTTTGGGAAAGAAATAAAACAAAAAAATTATAGTGAAAGAGCAACAGTATCTTGTAGAATAAGATTGTTATAGACAAATTGAGGACCTATGAGGATTTACTTATAAATCTATATTCATTTCCCACAACAAAATATAATAATAATAGCTCACATTTATATAATTCATGTTTGTTTAATGTAATTGATTCTGGGCAAGTCACTCAATCTCTCTGATTTTTAATTTCCTCATCTATAAAATAGGGATAATAATGCCAACTTTCTCACAGAGTTCTTGTGATGATCAGATGAGATTACATGTAAAAAGCTTTACAACTCTTAAAGCACTATAAAAATGCTAGTTATTACAATATAGTGCTTTAAGGTTTATAAAATATTTTGTCTGTTATCTCATTTGATTCTCCTAAAAACCCAGTGAGGCAGGTATTATTCTTATCCCCATTTTACTGATGATATAAGTTAGCCAAGTGATTTGCCCCAGGGGTCAATTCAATAAACATTTTTTAAGTACCTATTATAAACTGAGGTTACAGAGTATAAAATTAAACAGTTCTCTACATCAAGAAACATTCTACTGGGGGAAAACAAAATGAACACAGATAATGGAAATAAAAAGGTATTTGGGGAAAGAGGGAGTCCTAACAGCAGTGAAAAGCAGTTAAGGCCCCAGAAGTTGGCTTTAAGTGGCACTCAAGTTGAGCCGTGAAGGGAAGTAATAGGGAGAGGATTTCAGGATTCCTAGACAAGTAAATTATAATGAAATTCCTATGCAAAGGAATAAAGATGAGAGATATAATATCATGAATGATGAACAGCAAGAAGTTCAATTTGGTAAGACTATAGAGTATGTAAAAGGGGAAATGTCAAATCAATCTGGAAAGAGAAGTTGGTGCCAGATTGGAAAGGGCTTCAAATGACAAGTAAGTTTGCATTTTATTTTAGAAGCAATAGGAAGCCATTGAAGCTTTTTGAAAAGAGGTGTAATATGGTTAGGACTGTGACTTAGGAACATCAAATTTGGCAGCACTGTGAGATTGTATTAGAGCAAGGAGAGGCTGAATTGCAGGTAGATCAGTTAGGAGGGGCATATCAGAGTAGCCCAGGTGAGAGGTAATGAAGGTCTGACCTATGGTGGTTCTTGTGTGAATGGAGAGAAGGCTGAGGATTATAAAAAAGATATTAGGAAAAGGGTAAAGGAGAGAAAGAGAGGGAGGAAGAGAGAAAAAGAGATATTTGTAAGATATCTACATAGTGATGACAGCTGAAGTTATGTGAGCTCAGGAGGTCACTAAGAAAAAGATAAGAGCAAGAGAAAAGGGCCCAGAATAGTTCAAAAGAGGCAAGACATGGATGTCACACAGCTATTAAGTGTTTGAAGTAGGATTTGCACTCAGTGCTTACTAACTTCCAGTCCAGGACCCTGTCCACTACTCCATGCTGACTCCAGACAATATAGAAAGTCTCAGGAAGGTCAAGGAGGATGAGAACTGAGAAAACACCATTGAAAGTAGTAATTATTAAAAATTAATAAAGCAGAAAAGTTTGAAACAGAGGAAGAGAATCATACTGTTCTTACCTAAATGAAGGAGGAATATATTCTGGAGGCAGTACTGGTGGTAGGGGCTGGCCAGACATAGCCACATCAATTAAGTGCATTGCCAGAATAAATTCTTCAGCTGTTAGTTTCCCATCTTGATCAATATCTGAAAGATTCCTATTGAGCCAAACATTAAAAGTATCCCTCATTACATTCTTTTATTAAAACTCAGGGATCTTATTAATATAACAAAAAAAATATTACTTTGTCTTCTATACCAACTAGTGTTAAAATTCTATATATTTAGATATTACAACTAGAATATTCGCAAGTATTGCACCAAAATCTTTGCACATATTCCCCATGAAAACAGATCCTAAAGATTCAAATGACTTTTCGCCCACTTATTATTTTAATGACTTTCTTCTTTAAGAAAATTTTCATGTTATATAAATATCAGGCCATCAAGAAGCAACATAGCATAGTTGAGAGGACAGAAATGTTTAATTGAAATCAGGGCAATCTAATATAAAATCCTGCCACATACACTTACTAGATGGGTGGCTATGGACATGTCAACCAAACTCTGTCTAATAACAGCTGCTAACTAACCTCACCAGACTACTTACTATAAGGTGAAAAAGATGTATACCCACACACAAATACATATATAATAGATATACACACACAAGAGTTATGTGCATATATAGGTATTTTGTATGCATTATGAATACAAAAGAAATTTTATATGAATTTTTGTGTATATATATAATGGGTATATATGTTATATATCATACATTATATCTATTTTATAATAGATAAATATATGACATTTTACATACTATATAGTAAATAATGATATATACATACAAATCTGTTTTGTGTATATATAATACATATACAATATATAATGTATATAATATAATGTATCTATCTTTTGTCTATCTCTCCCTCCTTTTCTTTTACAAAAACCCCATGAGGTTGGTATCTCTCTTTTATACATCATGAAGCTAATATATTTTACACACACATATATACATATTTTATACATACTTATCTATAAAAATCTCTTACATGTATCTATTGAGATACAATGCCTTACAAACATCAAAGCACAAAACAATAGTCAGTAATTAGTACTATTATTCTTCCTTATTTTGTATTCAAGCCTTTGGCAGCTTTGATAGGCTTAATCCTGACCCAAATTTTCTAACTTTATTTTTGTCACCCATTTCTTTAGTCATATTCACTTTATTCCTTTTCAAAATATTTTCCCTTTCAGTCAAACTGGCTAACATATTTCCAAAATTCAGCATTCTATCATAAGGTTCTCCTCCCTCTTGTTTAGAATGTATCCCCTCTTTACTTCCTCCTCTCAAAATTCTTAAGTTTCCTTCAAGATTCAATGTAAGTGCTATCTCCTAGGGAAGATTTTTGTGATCCCTTTCATTTATTCACCACTCCAATCATATGCAAACTTTATAGTTAATTTGTCCCCAAGTCCTTTTTTTTTTTTTTAAACCCTTACCTTCTGTCTTAGAATCAATAGTGTATTTGTTCCACAGCAGAAGAGTGGCAAGGACAAGGCAATGGGGGTTAAGTGACTTGCCCAGGGTTAAGTGCCTGAGGCCAGATTTGAACCTTCCCCTCTCTAGGCCTGGCTCTCAAGCCACTGAGCAACCCAGCTGCCTCCCCAATTCCCTCTTTTTAAGGGAGGCAGAACCACTTATGAACATTTACGTCCTTACCTTCACTCCCCAAATGCCTTTTGGCTCAAACACCAGCACTGTTTTAGCTAAAACAGGGTAAACAGGCAAGAGACACACCCCTCCCCTGAAACAACAAGGACAACAACAACTACTACTACTACTACTACTACCCCTACAAGATAGCATTATATACGTTAAAAATAATATTTGGGAAGAATCATTCTGTAATATTCTTATATCCCATTGGAGTGGAGGAAAGAATATTGTCATATAATTCTAAAAACAACTCCCCTCCAGAGTTTGGATTAGACCTGGACTTCAGAAACCTTCAAAAGCATGCTAAGAGTCTCAATATAAATTAATAAGTAGTTCAGACTTCTGAAGCTTGAGGATATAATGACTATAATATGATTAAAAACATGTGCCTTTAGTTTTTCCCATTCATACTAACAAGCAGCTGGTGAGTAGTTTTGACCCAAAATAGAATACACCAAATCAATGTTCACTACAGAAAATAAGACCTATAAAAATATATGTGTACTACATGTACACACACATTCATATATACATATATATACAAACACACAACTATATAATGTCTCCATGCATGCCAATCAATTCTCCACAAATGATTTTCCTTAAGTACAACTCTGATCATGCAACCATCCTATTTGATAAACTAATAGCGATTCTCTCTTGCCTCCAGAACACAGATACAATGACCTATTCGACATATAAGCTCATATGATAGATTTTATTTTCAGGCTTTCAAGTCACTACAGGAACTATATACTTTAGTTATCCCCAACACTAAAGTCTCACTAGTTAAAATCCATAAACGGTACTGGAATTGCAGCACACTCAATCTCTCTCTCTTAAAAACCTAACAAAAGGTTAATCTAAAATACTTCTGAGAGTAACTATGTCTGAGAATAAAAACACTTTTAATTTCTTACCATATCGTAGCCAGCTGAGTCTGTGGTAAACTTGATTGCATAAGGATAGTTCTTGCTTGGGGACCTAACAGACACCACGAAAAAGTTAACAGGATGAATCAGTAGGTATTCACTTTAGGTGAAAATCAGTGCTCTGTATACTGATACTGTAAACTCCTGAGTTGATTATTTATAATGATTTTAGTTTACATATACTAGGAAACAGAACAGAAAAGAATTCAAATATCAGTAAAATAGAAGTAACTAATAAAGAAGAATGGACATATTAGTTTTTATACTTCAGAATTTAAAATTTTAACCTCTTAGTCAGAATTCTGATATTCCATTATCTAAAAATATAGTCTCCTATTATTCTATCAGTGAACCTCACATATCCTTAGATTGATAAAGTCCACCAATTCATCTGCCCATTTTCCCGCTCCAAATATTTTCTCAGGCTATTACTCCAGCTCTGAAATCACTTTTTCTTTCTTTCCAGTCTCAACCCAGTAAGCCAATTCAATTTTAGACTGTCCTTCTCTCTCAAATTCCATCCACATTGGCCTTCTTTCTGTTCCTCCAGACAACTCAATCTTCTATCTCCTTGCCTTTGTCCTAGTTCTCACCCATGCTTGCAATAATCTCTCACCTCCTGTGAGAATGAGGTCAGGTATCACCTTGTACTTTAAAGCCTTTTCTGATCCCCTCTATTAGTTAATCATCTTCAGCTTTAACTATCTTGTTTTTACCTACTTTCTATTTATTTGTTATATATTTTCTATATATTTATGCTACTAACACTTATATTTGTTTATATGTTATACACATATATATTTATGTGCAAATATATACACGTGTCCCCTGGAATTCTGGGTGAGGCTTGACCCTGTATCTTGCAAGAATTCCACCCTGCCATTTTCCATGTTACAGTATGTATGTTGTTTCCCTAATTAGAATGACTGTAGGCATCATTTTGTTCTTTGCATTTGTATCCTCAGGAACTGGCACATAATAAGCACTTAATAAAGGCTTGATTGAGCCAAAATTTGGAGACATAAATAAGGGATAGATAACTGACTTAGAAATTAAGAAATGCCTTATTTGCAAAATTGAGGTTCCATCCCTACACTGTGCTTATAAATGTTTACTAGAATTATAGTCCTTATTAGTTATTGATTTGCTAACTCAGTTATTGAATGTCGCACGAGTTTTTGCCTAAATAAATAAATAGCTAAAAAATATTCTTAGTATTCTTTTTAGCTATTCAAAATTGCAGGAGTTTTTGCCTAAAAAAAATACATGTGAGTAGGTATGAATAATCAGATTATTAGGATGGATGTATTAGAGAAGGAAAAAAAGTGAGAAGACCTCTTAGGATTCTTACAAAGACCAATCTTACAAGCATTTTGGAGAAGAATTTGGAACTATGCCCAAAGATCAACAAACTGTGCATGCTTTTTGATCCTACAATACCACTACTAGGTCTATACATCCCAAAAAAGACAAAGAAAAAGGAAATGGGCCTGTATGTACCAAAAAAACCTTATAGAAGTTCTTCTTTTAGTGGCAAAAAATTGGACATTGAGAGGATGGCCATTACTTGGGGAATGGTTGAATAAGTTATAGTATATGATTGTGACAGAATATTATTGTGCTGTAAGAAATGACAAAGGGGATAATTTTATAAAATCCTAGAAGACTTTTACGAACTGATAAAAAAATGAAGTAGGACCAGAAGAACACTGTGCATAGTAACTGCAAAGTTGTAATGATAATCAACTATAAAAAACTTAGCTACTCTCATCAACACTACAACAATAATCCACAATTCCAAAGGACTCATGATGAAAAAGGAGAGAATTAATGAACTCTGAATGCAGATTGAATTATATTTCCTTTCATTTTCTTTATTCTTCCTGATTTTCTTTCTTTCACTATATGACTAATGTGGAAAAATATTATGCATGACTCTATAGAGTTAGAATAAGTATTTTATTTCTTGCCTTCTCAATGGATGGGGGGAAGGGCTAAATAGAGAAAATTCAGAACTGAAAAGAAAAATCTCTTCAAAAGGAGTCCTATCATAGTATTACAAATGGGCGAATATACTAGGGGTATTATCCCTAAAAAGAAGAATCGGAGTTAAAAATATAATGGAAGTAGGAGATGAAAGGACTTGGTAGAATATGAGATCTAAAAGGTAAGGGAAAGAAAAATGTTGAAAGGGACTTTTAAACATGGGCTATTGGGTGAACTCATGGCACTGACAGAAATAATGAAGGAAGTTTAAAAGCATGCTTTAATAAGACAAAACTAATAATCTCAATTTTAGACATTTTGAGATAAAGGTATATCCATGTAGACATTGGCCTATAGGCAGTTGATGATTTGGGTATGGAGTTCAGGCACCAGATCAGGTCTGGATATCTAGATTTGAGTCATCTACCTAGAAGTAATAGACTATGGAAATTAATTAGACTTCAAAGGGAAAGCCTGTAGAGAAAAGAGAACCAAGAGCAAAACCTTGGGGAATACCCAGGTTGAAGGATCAGAAAGAGGATGAGGAGACAATAAAGCAGACAAAAAGTTGCCATGAGACAACTGGGAAGAAGAGAATTGAAAAGAAGATAGGTCTCAAAAATGAATGGACATTCAAAATTATCATGCTGAAGAGGAGGAGGTCAGAAAATGGTCATTGGATTTGATAAGTAAGACTAATTTAATTGAATAGGGTTATCATTGCCATATTATAAAGTCAGAAGGAGACACAACCTCATACATACTTAATCTTATGAAAGGAAATCTATAATTTTAAGGAATAGCTATCAAAACCTGGCAAATAATGTCTCCTAAGGACTAAAGTTTGCTATAAGAAATGATAAGCAAGATGATTTCAGAAAAACTGGAAAGATCTCCAGGAATTGATGCAGAGCAAAATAAGCAGAACTAGAAGAACATTGTACACAATAACAGTAATATTGAATGATAATTATACATGGAAATTTGGCTATTCTCAACAATTCAATGATCTGGAACAATCCTGAAAGACTTACAATGGGCAAAGCTATCCACCTTCAGAAAAAGAACAGTTGGAGTTGTCTTTCATATCAGTATATTTATGGTTTTATTTTGAGGTTTTGGTTATGTATGACCTTTGCTCTTACAACAATGACCAATGTAGTTTTGAATAACAATAAAAATTTAAAATTTAAAAGGAACTAAAGTTCTTATAAAAATGTTTTCCCCTCATCAAGAACATGTTAGATAATTTAATACTAATTAATAACTAAATATGCTTTTATTAGATCACAAGAATTGAACGGTCCCTCAGAGTTTCATCTAGTAAAATACATCATTTTATAAATGGGGAAACTAGAGCAGTGAAGGCAAACCATTTAGAGACTATATGCTGTGTACCACCACCCCCAACTAAGTATCGGATGCCCCATCCCACCCTTACCTCACACAGGGAGGGAGAAAGTGCTCTCATTGGGCTACTGGGAAGACGGGGGAGGAGGAGAAGAGTGAAAAAAATGTCTTCAGGCACAGTGGAGAATGGAAAGACAGCAGCTCTGCCCAAGTCCCTCTGCCTTACTAGTAATAAATTTGGGGAGGGAAGCAGGGGAAGGCAGCCAGTGCTCACAGAGAGGGCTCTGTGAGCTCTCTTTGGCACGTGTGCCATAGGTTTGCCATCAAGGCTCTAGGGCAGGGGTCAGCAACCTTTTTGGCCGTGAGAGCCATAAACGCCACATTTTTTACAATGTAATTTCATGAGAGCTGTACAGTGCTCACATTGCGTGTTCCTGTAACAGTGCCTGAAAAAAAATTGACTTTATGGCTCCTTCAGAAAGAGCCAGATATGGCTCAAGAACCATATGTTGCTGACCCCTGCTCTAAGGGGATTAAATGACTGGTCTAAGGTTATCCAGTAATTATGTGGAAAATTTCTTATTTTTAACCTAAGTTCTCTGATTATCTCTACTTTTAAAAATATATTTCCTTCATATTCAATGTAATAAAAAATCCAATTTTAAAACATTAGGACTATCCTTTAAAAGGATTCTGGATAATACTGGAATCCTCTTATAATCAAAAATAAGTTAGAAAACTTTAATAAAGATTTCCAACCTTTAATTTAAAATAAAGTAAAATCTACTATATGAATGCTAGAATTATTATTATTATTATAATTCTCACTTCTTCCTTTACTTCCAAAGATAAAGTTTTTCCTGTAGAAAAACCATTATGGGGTACAGAAGCAAATTAACTATTCATTTTCAGTAGATTAACATAAATGAAGTAGACAGAAAAGGAAAGTACTATTCAAGAATAAGCAAATCAACAAAAGCAATTTAGCAAACTTGGGCAAATATTTTGTTGGAAGTTTTTAAACAGAAAATTTAGTGTTTCACTGAGAGCAATGGATGAAACTTTAAAACAGACCACATTTCTCAAAATTAATTTTCACATGTTATACCTGTTAAATGTCCACTCATTGTTTTGTCGTGGCTATTGAATAGTTGCCTATATTTCAGTCTTGATGACTGAGGGACAGCCCATTCTGCCACAGGAGAAGCACTAAGAGAAGAATTTTTAAAAAAAAAAAGAATTAGAAGCAAGAATTTACCTATTAATTGATTTCTTTAAATTGACTTTTTTTTAAAAGCAGTTTGTCTTTCATTGGTTATATATTCTCATTTCTATTAATTTTCTGTTTTAAAATTCTGATTTACCAAAAAGATGATCTATTTGCTTTCTTTTAAAAACCCCTTACCTTCCATCAAAAAATTAAAACTGTGTATTGGTTCCAAGGCAGAAAGCAGTAAGGGCTGGGCAATGGAGGTTAAGTGACTTGCCCAAGGCCACACAGCTAGGGAATGTCTGAGGTCAAATTGAACCCAGGACCTCCCATCTCTAGATTTGGCTCTCAATCTACTAAACCACCTATCTGGCTTTCTCACTTTTAACATAACAACATAAATTTATTTCAAATGGCTATTTACTATATGATTATGGCAAGACAAAAAGTATCAACAATTATTATCAAGCAAGTGAGCCAATATAATAGTTCTTGCTCTCTAAAAAAAAGGACTGTTCATCTTTAAAGGTACTTAAGTCTTAACATTTTTTAATTTTTCAAACACCAAAAATAAAAATACCTTTTTTATTAAAGTGAAATGATAAGATGCTTTCATTTATGAAAGGTTTAAATTCTAACCAAGGGATATCAATTGAACCTGAGATTTCTCTGAGACAGGGAAATCCCAGGTAAGGAAATTCCCACTATACAATGTAGATCAGTCATTTCTCTGCAACTTAAAACGTCTTAAGAGAATTGCCTTGACTTGTCCAGTGTCACCAAGCCAGGATATGTCAGAGGCAGGGCTTTCTGGCTTCAAGAATAGCTCTGCGGGGGGGGCAGCTGGGTGGCTCAGTGGACTGAGAAGTCAGGCCTAAAGACAGGAATTCCTAGGTTCAAATCTGGCCTCAGACACTTCCTAGCTGTGTGACCCTGGGCAAGTCACTTAACCCCCATTGCCTAGCCCTTACCACTCTTCCGCCTTAGAGCCAATATACAGTATTGACTCCAAGATGGAAGGTAAGGATTCCTAAAAAAAAAAAAAATTAGCTCTACACAGCACTGAAGACCTTTCTTGATGAGGAAACAAATGGCCTAACACTTACAAAGCAAATCCATAGCAAGAAAGAAAGAAAGAAAGAAAGAAAGAAAGAAAGAAAGAAAGAAAGAAAGAAAGAAAGAAAGAAAGAAAAAATAAACTACTTCAGACCTGACCATTCTCTTGCCAATAACTCTTGATGTAGGCTTATAAAAAATCCCTTTCCAGGACTCATTTTAGGTCTAGATCTATTTAGAAATCTGTTGCTTAAATGATACTATCCAGAGAATGCCAAATTATTTTTGTAGAGACACTTTTGTATTAGGAATTGAACACAAACTACTAAAAAAGGCAACCTGAAATAACCTTTTATTTGAGAATAATGATGATATATACCACTATAGATGTGGGGCACAATTAACATTATTTCGTTAAGACATTTCTCTTCATTCCATTGTTAATGGCTAATTTCCATGTTACTTTGCAAGAGTTAAAACAGACAGAAGCTTAGCCTTTCGATTTTAATTTCAGTTGTCTAGATTGGGTTTTTAATATACAATGGCAAATATTCTAGCAGCTGAGAAGTGTCTTTATAAATTCAATTGCTTCAAATTACAAATAAGTAATAATATAACTATAGAGTGAATTACTTTACAATAATTTCTATAAGGTTTGCCCACAAACAAATATGCACTTATAGTAAATAATTTCTAAAACGGTGACAAAATTTACAATAAATTCTTAAAGTACTTTAAGTAGGGGAAAAAACTTACAAAGAAGAATCCAACTGTGAATTCTGCTGCAATACCCTCATTTTAAATAAGCTAATATTCTGCTAATTTGTACTCTTACTTGCTTATCATAAGTTAATTTATCTTTCTATTACACTAACAGAGTACAGGGAGTGTTACATATATATAAGGCCCCAGATTAAACTTATCAAGCCATGGGCTGTTCTGTCCTCTTCTTAAAATAAAAACATTCTAAAAATACTCTAAATAAATTAATTTTAAAAAATAAAATAAACATTCTAAACTAGACATACATTACGAATATTTATGAGGAATTTAAATTATTAAAAATACAGTGACATCTTAAGGTGAACTAATTCTAACTGCACTAATATTTGGAACTATTATTTATAAAAATCCCTTTGGGTTTTAAAGATTCCTGAGGCAAGGAGTAGAAACTGACTACATTTAGTAAAGACTCAAAGAACTGGAGCCCTGAATTAACTGAAAATTTAGAAATATGTTCAACATTGAGAAGAAAGATATCAAATGAAAACAAAAACTCACACCAAAGATTCAGTTAAAAAAAACCAACTTCCAAAGTAATTCATAGGGTCAGAACTTCTCAGATCTACTAGTATATAAATATGAAAAAAATAAAGACAGATATTCTTGTGTGGCTTTCATCATTATTATTTAACAGGCACACCATAAATCAGTGGTACTATATGATGAAAACTAATCTTTACAGTGAGAAATTCAAAGGTCTGCAAAGTTCTTCAAAACATTATTTTAATTATGTTCAACATATTCTTCTGCAGAACAGAAGGCAAATGAACCAACCCAACTTAGAACATTTTCAATAAAAAAATGTTTCTGATTCACAATCAATTAACCACAAAACTGAACTAAGTGGGATATTTCTTTTAATGTATCCAAGTGAAATTAGGTTTTGCCACCCAAAGACATAAAATCTATGAGAAAATTCTGAGGAATGCTTAAAAAACAAAATCCTCTGCTGTAATAGCAACTAAACACCTTTGCCTAGCATCTTCATAAGGAAATTTCATTCTCTATTTTAAAATGTCTAATTCTAAGTAAATTTATTTTTAGAGTATTTTACTCTTTACCACACTACCTTTTCATTCTCCTCTCACGAAAGGAGTTTTTAACTTCAAGCCTCTAAACTTATAAAAAACATATATTTTAATAACCATACTTCAATGTTATTGGATTTCTTTGTAATCCTATGTATTTTTAATGCATTTAACAACATTTTTAGTACTCCATAGGCTTCACAGATCATTAACGAAGTCCATGACACAAAAATGCTTAAGGAAGCTAATCCTGGAAGATGGACACCATACAAAACGTTTAATGGGAATATCTTTATATGATGTGAATAATTAATGAAGAAATACTATGCTTCAGGAAAAAATATATTTGGTAATCAAAGCACACAAAAAATAATAAAATCTACATTTCCTCAAATAATTTCAAATAATATATTATCAGCATGAGATAACATTTATGGAACATTAATAATATTTTGCTTAATTATAGAAATTATGTAGCAAGAAATAATTAGTAAAGATTGTTAGCTCATTTAAAATATAGGCATTAAATAGTTAATGAATTTATTTAATCAAGTCATCCATTAGTATCACTGAAAGACAAACAAACTTACCTAGCCACATCAAATGACTGTGCCTTCTGTAGTTTTGTATTTAATTGTGAACTTGGACCAGATCTACTAAAAGAAGAACTCTTTGGCAACGTGGCTGCAATAAGAAATATAGGGTATGTGATTTTACTTACATAATGATGGAATATTTCAACAAATTTAAAAAAAAGTTCTGCAATCTTTAAATATGAACCAGAAATCATTCTTCATCCTTCTTCCATAGAGCACTCTTCAAGATACAAAAAAATTACTGACTAAATTACTTTTACTTTCTCACCTTACTACCTTTGCATTTCATGATTTAGAACTAAGAAGGCCCATGAGCCTTCCATTTTCCTTCCACTGAAAGCACTCTCTTAATCATTCAGACTAACATTATTCAAGAAGGTCACAGAATTCTTTTGCTGCTTAAAGAAACACATAGAACAATATTTTATTGACTGACAGTATATAATGCATAAGATGATTATAATGTAATTCCCTATATAAATGTACAGTAAAAGTGAAATAAGCATGGAATATGATATAGGTCATTAGTGTATGGTATAAATTATGAGTTTTAACTCATATTCATATAGACAAATTTGCTAAAAAAAAAAACAACCTTCATTTCATATCTACAGACTGCACACTCCATCCCTATCAACTGTTTTAAAAATATGCAGCACAGGTTTCCGGGCAGAAAATGTGCAAACACATGATTGTTACTGAAAAAATAAGTGAAAAGGAATGCCTTATTGATGCTGGGTCAGTAACACTACCTCCATACAAGAAAAGATTGTTCATTGGCTTTGTTAAGTACCTTGTATGATATAAGTACTGCATGAAGTACTAGGGCTACAAAATAACAGCAAAAGTCCCTGTTCTCAATGGGCTCATGGTCTAACGGGAGAAACAACAAGCAAACAACTATGTATCAAAAATATATACACAAGAGGGCAGCTAGGTGGCCCAGTGGACAGAGCACCAGGCCCAAAAAATCCTGGGTTCAAATTTGGCCTCAATCACTTTCCAGCTGTGTGGCTCTGGGCAAGTCACTTAACCTACATTGCTCTTCTCCTCTTCTGCCTTGGAACCAATACACAATATTGATTCTAAGAAGGAAGGTAAGGGCTTTATTCAGACATACAGACACACAGACACAGACACAGACACAGACACAGACACACACACACACACACACACACACACACACACACACACACGGGAAAGTTGTCTCAGAGGGAAGGAGCTAGATTAAGAAGCGCTGGGAAAGGCTTCTTGAAGAAGCCGGGACTTTAGCTAAGCCCTCAAGGTAGTCAAGAAAGCCATTAGGAAAGGCAGGAGGTGGAGATGAAGAAGGAGAGTGTTCTAGGCACAGGGCACAGACAGACAAAACACTCCACACTGGGAGTGCTGGCGCAAGGGGCAGCAAGAAAATCAGCATCACTGGACTGCAGAGTACAGGTCTGAGACCACTACAAAGGTGGGAAGGGCCCAAGTCAGAAAGGCTTTGAAAGCCAAACAGAGGATTTGATATTTAATCTTGGGTAATCAGACTATTTAGTCATAACTTTGGGGGAACATCAAGACCAGTTTGGTAAATTCAAAAGTGACCATATAATACCGACATCTAATTACAAAAAAAAGCAGGTGAATTGTTAGCATTAATTTAGTGATATGACTTGGAAACTTTTGCCATTTCTGCAAACAAACCTTAGTCTTGTTTCATCATATGCACATTACCAAATTCAGAAATTAATGTGCTAGTGAATTAAATGTACACACATGTGCATATGTATATAAACATACATATATAAATGTACATCTATAAGTATACATTGACACTTTTTAAAATTATAAACCCTTTCTATCTGAAATAGGAGAATGGGGAAGACAGGAATACTTGATATGACAGTTAAACCCTCAACTTAGCCAGAGAAACTAATCAAATATTTGTGAATCCTTTGAGGTTATAATGAGACGGTAGTAAGCAACATAAAGGATTTTAATAATAAAATAAGGTAGGGCAATGGGAATGGGGCAAACTACTCTTAACCGCTATAGGAGGGAAGATACAGGGGTTTAGGTGGTCCAGGAAATCAGGGCAGGGAAGATAAAACTTATACTACACTATACTAGACTAAATACAAGCTTGACAGGGTTTTGGAGATCTCACTACTTGCTCCAACAATGTTCTCTGCTGTCCCAGGGCCCAGGATGTTGGTACAGTCCACTGTCTCCACTGGGTCACTCCAATAGGCTGTCACAGACCTGGAAGTCCACCCTTCAAAGCTACTGATCCAGACCTATTTTGTAGTTCCTCAAGTGGGGTTTCTTCAGTGAGATCAGGGCATAAGCTCCTCTACCAGTGGCAAACCTCCCAACTGTCCCAGAGTTCAAAAGCTCTATGTCCTTTCTGCCACATTCCAAAAGCCCTTAGAATGCTCAACTCAAGCTTGCATTTTCAAATATACTTTTCTAAATTTTACACTTATCTGCCCTGACTTATTCCTTATTACATATCCCAGTAGCAACACTAAGACAGAAGGACAAGGTTAGGCAAACAGGGTTATGTGACTTGCCTGAGGTAACATAGCTAGAAATGTCTACGGTCACATTTGAACCCAGGTCCTCCTGACCCGAGGTCTGGCACTCCATCCACTATACTACCTACCTGCACTCCAAACACACTTTAAAAACAGATTATTAGTATCAAAGCTTCAAAATGAAATAAACAAATTTGAGATTATTTCAGTTTATGCCTCCATGTAAGTGTGCAATACTCTATGAATTAAACATATATACTTATATTTCCTTCATAGAAAAATGCTTTTAAAGAAGAAATACATTTACACACACACACACACACACACACACACACACTATCCGAATCTGGTGGGCTGCTTAGTTTATCATTGACAAGGTAAACTATTCTTAAAATTTGATTATAGCAGTTAAAAAAAAACAACTTTTTGATGAAATATGATCCTGTTAGTGAAGAATTTTGTAAACCTTAAAATACTATATACTTATCAGCTATTATTATTAATAATGATGAAAACTGAAATTCATGCTTTAGCTGTTTTTTAATCAAGATATTACAAAGGGATTGATGCTATAAATATTTGGTTCATATTTATTGATAGTGGTAGCCAGCTGCAATTTACTCTCACAAACCTCACTTCTCTGACATATTATGTTTTACCCGTGTTTTTCTTATCTGCTCAAGGAAGAAACTACATGGATCAATGCAATATTTCTGTTTTGACCCAAACATATAAAGAACATTCAATAAAAGCAAATATTGCCCCAAAATTAAGAAAATTAGGCTTACGTGATAATACATGTATTACCAGATCAAATTGCTTATCATCCCCGAAAGACAGGAAGGGATGGTAGGGAGGGAGACAATAAGATCTTATAATTTCAGGAAATAAATGTTGAAAATTGTCATTACACATAATTGGGAAAACATCTTTGAATAAAATTATTTTTTAATCAGGCTTAAGATATAGCAGATAGCATACCAGGATGAGCAAAAGCAGGCAGAGGTTGTATGACAGAAGGAGTACCATTAGCCAGGGGAGGAACTGCTGTTGTGGAAACAGAAGATACGAGAGGTGGGGACATTCCTACTACTGGAATTGATGCCATTGGTACTGGAGCAACAGCTGTGAGAGGCGGCATGCTAGCAATGCCTCCTATACCTATTAAACAAATGAGAATTAAATATATGTGAGCCAACTACAATACAATATTCCATTATAAGGAGCATAAACCTTTTTTCCCTATTATACCATATCAAATTTATTTTGCAAAGGAATAAAAAAATTACCAACATTATTATTTGTTGAAACCTGTACAGTTTAACAATAAAAATTCAACAAACATTTAGCTCTCAATTACAATAATTTAAAGAAATGCAAATTCAAACAACACTGAGGTACCATCCTACACCTATCGAGTTGGTTAACATATCAGAAAAGGAAAATGACAAAACTTGGAGGCAATATGGGAAAGCTGAGACACAAATGCACTTTTGGGGGAGTTATAAACTGATTCAGTCTTTCCTAAAAGGAATACGGTCCTATGCCCAAAGGGCTATTTGACCCAGCAATACCATAGTATTGTACATAGTAAGGTTTGTATAGCAAAGAGATTAAAAATAAAAGGGGGCAGGAGAGACTTACAGATACAAAAATATTCAAAGCAACTCTTTTTTTTAGGGGGAAAAAGATTTGGAAGGTGAGGGAATATCCATCAATTGGGGAATGGTTAAGTGAGTTATAGCATATAATTGTAATGGAATACTATTGTGCTATAAGAAATGACAAGCAGGAGAAGCTCAGAAAAACTTGGAAAGACTTGCACAAACTTGAAGCAGAATGAAATAAGCAAAATCAAGAGAGCATTGTACAGTGACAATAATATTTTACAATGAGCAACTGTTACTAACAACTATTCTCAGCAATACAATGATCCAAAATTATCCACAAAGGAATCATGATAAAAAAAATTGCCATCTACTACTTCCAGAGAAAAAGAAGTGTCTGAATCTAGATAAAAGAAAAACATTTTTTTCACTTCTTAATTTTTTTTCAATTTGAGTTTCCCTCTACAAAAGGATTACTATATAATAATGTTTTACATGAATGCACATGTAAAATCTGTATGAGATTGCTTACTATTTCAAGGGAGGTAAGGGAGTTGGAGGGAGGGAGAGAATAAAAATTCAATATTCTTTGAAAAATATTAGAAATTATTTTTAGTTTGGTTTAGTAATTGGGGGGAAAATAAAATAAAAACTTGATGCATAAAAGTAGAAATGGGCTGGAGAAATAAGCAAACGACAACAACAACAAAACTTGACCATAAAAAGTTATAATTGTGGCAGGGAAGATCAAGACACTGAAGAAGACAACATAAAAACAGCCACAAATAAAACCTCAAAGAAAAATGTTAATTGGACTCAATCCCAAAAAATTAAAGAAAAAGATAAGAATGATAGAGAAAAAATTTGGAAAAGAAATGAGTAATAAAGTATGAAAAAATAATTAAAAGCTTGGCAAAAGAGAACATGTGCACACATAAAACCTAAAAAAAAAAAATAACACATTAAAAACAGAATTGTCCTAATAGGGCACCACAACAATCATTAAAAATAAATCCTTAAAAAGCAGAACTGGCCAATTGGGAAAAGATGTACAAAATCTCACTGAAGAAAATAATTTCTTAAAAATTAGAATTTGACAAGTGGAAGCTAATGACTCCATAAGACATCGAAAAATAATAAAACAATGTCAAAAGAATGAAAAAATAGGAGAATGTTAACTATCTCATCAGAAAAACAAATTACTTTGAAAACAGATTGAGAGATAATTTAATTATTAATTACCTGAAAGTCATGTTAAAAATAGAACATAGATATCAGATTTTAAGAAATTTTCAAGAAAAATTGCTCTAATATCTTAAATACAAACAGCTAAATAGACATTGAAAAATACTCTCAATTAAGCCCTGAAAAGGTTCCCAAAATGAAACTTCTCAAAAATATTATACCCAAATTCCAGAGTTCCCAGGTCAAGGAGAAAATATTTCAAGCAGACATAAAAAAGAATTCAAATATCATGGAGCCACAGTCAGAAGCACACACTATCTAATGGCTTCCATGTTAAAGGGGTGAAGGTCTTGGAATATGATATTCTAGAAGGCAAAGAAGGTAGGATTACAACCAGGAATAATATACCCAGCAAAACTGAGTTTAACCCTTGAGGGGGAAAAATGGATATTTAAATAGAAGCCTTTGAAGTATTCCTGATAAAAAGCTAGAGATGAATTTTTTAAATGATATTTAAACATAATATTCGAGAAAAGCATAAAGAGGTAGACATTAAAGAAAAATAATAAGGGACTCCATAATGTTTAACTGTTTATATTGCTATATGGGAAAATGATTCATATAACTCCTAAGAACTTTATCATTATTAAGGCAGGTAAGGGGAGTTTATATAGACAGAAGACAAGGGTATGAGTCGATTATGATCTTCAAAAAAAAAAAAAGAGGTAGGAAAGAAAGATGAATGGGAGAAGGGAGACATAGGATGGGGAAATTTTTCTTACATAAAAAAGGTATGCAAGCTAAAACTTTTACAGTAGTAGACAATGCTTGAACTCACCCTCATTGGAATTGGTTTAAAGAAGGAATTATATGCACACACACAGAGTTGCATATCAAAATCTATCTTGGCCAATAGAGGAATAGGAGAGGAATGGGATAAGAGAAAGGAGAGAATGGTAAAAGGATGACAGATTAAAGGAAACAGAGGTTAAAGAGATTTTTGAGGAGAGACAGGATAAAAAGAGAAAAGAAGAAAAACAAGAAAATGAGATGGCAGGAAATACAGTTAGTGTGTGAATGTGAATGGAATGAGCTCATCCATAAAAGTGAAGTAAATAACATAATGGATTAGAAACCAGAATCCAACAACAGGTTGTTTACAAGATAGATACAGGTTCCGGGTTAAGATGGTGGCAGAGTAAGAAACAGCTCTTAACCTCTCCTGACCGAAACACACAAAACTCCTCAAGGGGACATAAAAACAAGTCCAGACGAACGGAGGAACCCCACAACGGGGCACATCGTGGAAGGTACGTGGAATCGAGGCATTTCCATGCTATAAAGGGGTGAAACTGCTCTCACTAAATCGCGGGCTGAGCAACCACCCCACCCCCACCCCCTCCACACACAACATCTATAGTGCCGAAGCCAGATAAAAAGAAATAGAGCAAGTTTGGGGCACCCATCGAGTCATTGGCAGCTCCGGGGCCTGTTCCTGAGAGCAGCAAGATTTAGGACCCCAATAAGACAAAGAACGCACGCGAAATATGAGTGCGGGAGCAGAGAGTGGACGCAGGACGCAGAGCGCAGGCTGAGAGCACAGGCACGGGCGGAGGCATGGGTGGAGGCAGACACAGCCAGGAACTAAAGCTCTGAAAACCTGAGTGGGGAACCAGTGCAGATGGGTATACGACTGTGAAAACAGAGCCCTGAGAATTGTAAAGGAACCTCCTGCAGAGGATCAAGCAAGGAGGTCTACCAGGGGGCTTGACCTTGGAAAAAACCAGAACTCAGACCTCAGGAGCCAACAGACCGCGGACAGACACTGAGTGCAAGGATAAACCTGAGAAGCTGCTGGGCTAATGATGGCTACCCAGTCTCAGGAAGCTCAGAAGAGAAAGAATAACAACAAGAAAAAGAAGCCTTTAACACTCGACAACTTTTACACAGAGAAAATCCAGACAACCGAGGAAACAGAGGAGGAGAACAAACAAGCATCTGGACCCTCCTCAAATAAGGAAAACTCCTCACAAGCTATGGAAGAGTTCAAACCTGAGATTTTGAGGAAAATGGAAGAGATCTGGCAAGAAAATAACTGTTTAAAAGGTAGAATCTTGCAATTGAACACCAGAAATGACCATATTGAAAAGGAATACCAGAAGATGATGGCCGAAAACCGAAAGATTATAGCTGAAAATCAATCCCTAAAGGCTAGAATTGAGCAAGTAGAAGCTAATGATCTCTCAAGACAACAAGAACAAATAAAACAAAGTCAAAAGACTGAAAAAATAGAAGGAAACATGAAATATCTCAATGAGACAGTGACAGACCAAGAAAACCGGTCTAGAAGAGACAATTTGAGAATAATTGGTCTTCCAGAAAAACCAGAAATTAATAGAAACCTGGACTCCATACTAAAAGAAATTATTCAGCAAAATTGCCCTGAAGTCCTACAACAAGAGGGCAATATAGACATTGAAAGGATTCATAGAACACCCACTACATTCGATCCAGAGAAGAAAACGGTTAGAAATATTATTGCCAAATTCAAAAGCTTTCAAGCAAAAGAAAAAATCTTACAAGAAGCCAGAAAGAGACAATTCAAATATCAAGGAGCACCAATCAGGATCACACAGGATCTGGCAGCCTCCACGCTAAAAGATCGCAAGGCTTGGAATATGATATTCAGAAAGGCAAGAGAGCTGGGCCTACAACCACGGATCAACTACCCATCAAAACTGACTATATATTTCCAGGGGAAAGTATGGGCATTCAACAAAATTGAAGAATCCCAGGTATTTGCACAGAAAAGACCAGGGCTAAATGGAAAGTTTGATATCCAACCACAAAAATCGAGAGAAACCTGAAAAGGTAAATAAGATACAGAGGGGAAAGAAAGAAAACTTATAATTTTTAAATTTGCCTTTTTAAGGGCCTCAGTGAGATCTAATTATCTGTATTCCTATGTAGAGAAATGTTATGTATAATTTTCTGTAGTGAACTCTATTCACTATTATAATATCCACTATTATAGTAATCAGAAGAATAATTCACAGGGTGAGGGTGGAACACTAAATAATCTAAGATGGCGTGGGGGATGGGAAAGAGGGGGTGAATAGCATGGGACACCAAGAGAAACTTGAGTGAATAAGAAAATAGAATATTCTATTACACACAAAGAGGGCATGAGAGGGAGAGGGAACAAATACTATTATAAGAAGGAGAGGAAGAGAGAATAAAGAGGTAATAATCAAACCTTACTCTCAGTGTAATAAACCTGGAGAGGGAAGAGTAGCTATACTATCCATTGGGAAATAAAACTTATCTAACCCTTCTGAGAAAGTTAGAAGGGATAAACCAAGGGGAGCAGGGGAGTGGGGAGGTCAAAAAAAGGGAGGGGTGAAGGGGGAGGGAATTCATAAGGCCTTTTTTTTTTTTTTTTTTTTTGAAAAAAAGGGAGGGGGGAGAAAGGGAAGTTAATCAAGGGAGGGGATAAGGGATAGGGTCTTAATAGCAAACCACTGGTTTTAAAGGAAATAGTTTAAGGAGAAGGGGTAGGAATGGGGGAGGATTTGAAAATGTCAGCAAATGCACAACTGATGATTATAACTCTGAATGTGAATGGGATGAACTCGCTCATAAAACGGAAGCAAATAGCAGAGTGGATTAAAAACCAAAATCCCACCATATGTTGTCTACAAGAAACACATATGAGGCGAGTGGACATACACAAGTTTAAGGATCAGGGTTTGAGCAAAATCTTTTGGGCGTCAAATGAGAAAAAGAAGACAGGAGTGGCTATTATGATTTCTGACAAAGCCAAAGTAAAAATAGATATGATTAAAAAAGACAGGGAAGGTCATTACATCCTGATTAAAGGCAGTATAAACAATGAGGAAATAACACTGCTCAATATGTATGCACCAAGTGGCATAGCACCCAAATTCATAAAGGAGAAACT
>NC_058132.1:409586481-409644307 GCF_016433145.1 Gracilinanus agilis | reverse complement strand
GGTGATGGAATACTATTGTGCTAAAAGGAATAATAAACTGGAGAAGTTCCAGGCGAACTGGAGAGACCTCCGGGAACTGATGCAGAGCGAAAGGAGCAGAGCCAGAAGAACTCTGTACACAGAGACTGATATACTGTGGTAAAATTGAATGTAATAAACCTCTGTACCAGCAGCAATACAATGACCCAGGACAATTCTGAGGGATTTATGGTAAAGACACTACCCACATTCAGAGGAAGGACTGCAGGAGAGGAAACATATAAGAAAAACAACTGCTTGAACACATGGGTCGGGGTGGACATGATTGAGGGTGTGGAATCGAAACTACCACACCAATGCAACTACCAACAATTTGGAAATTGGTCTTGATCAAGGACACATGACAAAACTAGTGGAAATGTGCATCGGCCATGGGTGGGGGGGGGGGGGGGGGGGGGGTGAAGGGGAAAGGAGGAGCATCAATCATGTAACCATGTTAAAAATGAATATTAATAAATGTTTAAAAAAAAAAAGATAGATACACACTTGAAACAGAAATACCCATAGAGTTAAAATAAAGGGCTGGAGCAGAATCTGATATGCTTCAGCTTAAGTAAAAAAGGCAGGAGTAGCAATCATGAACTTGTTCAAAACAAAAGCAGAAAAAAGACTGAATTGAAAGAAATAGCCAGGAAAACTTCATTTTGCTAAACAGTATAATAGACAATGAAACAAATCAAAAAATTTTGCAAGTTTCCTTCAAAAAGGCCTCATATAGAAAACTTGAGTCAGGTTTATAAAAATAAGATCTATTCAACTGATAAATGGTATTCCTACAATGCATCAATAACGAAAGGTGATATGATCCTCAGGATGACTAAAGATGCTACAAAATAAGAAGTAAAAAGGCAGTATGTGACAAATGGAGAAGATAAAAGAGTTCACTGAAATAGGAGAAAAAGGCATCTGTGAAAATCATATCAAGAGAATGAAAGCATTCCCTATTAATATACTTGTTATATTGTGGCCTAGTATGAATCTGCTTTTGAATTGCTTATGACACCATTCATGAGAGAACCATTATTTCCAAAGAAGATAAAATATCCCCATAATTACCAAATTACACTAAAGAGAAAACAAGAGTATTTTTTTTTTGTTTTTAAACAGGAAAAAGAGAGAAACAATATAAATGTCAAGAAGTCATTTTCAGACTTACCAAATGTAGGTGCACCAGAAATAGCAACAGGTTGCTGTTTCATGATAGGAGGAAGTGCGGCAGGTAGCTGATAACCTTGTAGCTTCAGTTTGATAAGTTTCATTGCTATGGAAAATTCTATCTGATCCATTCTCCCATCATTGTTCATGTCAGCTAGTGCCCTGCAAGTCAATGCCATGAACCTTTTTATGAACTGTAACCTTAAATAATCTTTTTAAAAACACCAAAAACAGAATATTCAAATCCCTTAAATCTCTGCAAAGTACCCCAAACCTCCAAATTGTAAAATTGAGCTGATTAGTTAACTTCTAAATGGCTTGTTTAAATGTTCAGAAGTGTCAATGGACCTGGTTTAACAACAATAACAAAAAACTTAAATTTTCTTCATAAAGTTGTGTTTTTTAAAATGTCGAAAAGGTTATACCTTTGAAAACTGCTTATGCTATAATTGTGTTTCAGAATATTTTTTAAAAACTAAAAATAAGAACAACATAACACTTCAGTTCAACTACAGGAATCAGTATTTTGGACAATACTAACTTAAATGTAGACAATGTAATTCTAAAGAAATTGAGCAAAAACTGTACAACTTCCCTGTGGAGTTCTTTAAACCTCACCATAGGGACACTATTTTTTAACTGACAAGTTCATGCTTCCACAGCTAGTACAGTTAACTTCTTTTTAGACTCTAGACCTTTGTCTCTTAACAACACAGCAGTTGCTATTGTAAAATAGTACTTCATCATAAATTGTCCAAGTATAGCAAGAAAATGTAAAATAGTTTTCCTCAAAGAATAATGAACAAAAGGAACAAAAGGGAACACCTACAGAGATTATGAAAACAGTACAGTGGTTTTACTAAGACTTTTGGGATCCTCTGACCAATGAAAAACTTAGATTACTCATGATCTAACTCGTAAAAACATTTGGTTCCAATTAGATTACTCATTCAGATCTGGTACTTTTTAGCCCTACAAGAAACTCGGAATTTATCTAGGTATCAAAAATAATTTTATTTGAAACACTTTGCTCTTAACAACAACAACAAAAGAACCACAGACCTCAGAGTACCAAGGATATCTAAGTGAGAAAATCTGGACTGAGGCTCAGTTCTGCCACCTGGTAGTTAGTTATATAGCCCTGGGTAAGTAACAAACCTTTCTGAGTCTCGGTTTACTCAAAAACAAAGAAAAGACACTTGGATTGTTTATTCCTGGGCTATCAGGAGACTTAAGGGAGAAAATGTATATTGATTGCTTTATAAATATAAAATGCTATGAAAATATAAGCAGCTTTTACTGTTTGGCAATAAGAGCAATAAAAATGCCAAGAAATGGAATATTTAGAGCAGAAAATGTCAAAACAATATACATATTACTTAAAGGAAAAATTCAATTATGTAGACTTCTATTGGTCTTATGATTAGTTAGTTTATCGAATCCTATACTTATCAAAGAATAAGAACAACCTGGGCACTTTGTTATATAATAAGGATCCAGTGTGAGAAGTCAAGTTTGAATTTCAGATTATAAACTGGGACAACAGAATTTCAAATGTGACATTTCCCAACAATTAATATTTTCCTCAAAACTGAAGGACCATAGAAAACAAAAATTAAAATTCAGCACTATCTTTTAACTATTAAGAAAAGTGACATGCTTTAAAATGAAAAAATGGCTACCTAGTTACATGGCTTCTTTTCTGCTCAAGATAAGAGATCCTGGATTCCATTAAGACAATGACTAATCCTCAGGGAACCATGCTAGGGCATCAGGGGAATAATAGGATTCAAATACTGCAAGTATTAGTGCTGTGAAGAAGTCTGGCTAGCCAACAAAGACTTGAAAGACTGATTAGTATCACCAGTATTTAAACTTCCAACTATCACTTCTTGGAATCTGATTAGCTTGGTTAAAAAACAAACAAAAAAAAAAAACAGTTTTAAAAGGCTGGGAATTAGGCACATGGGAATTCATAGAAGATTCTGTAACTCACTCATGTTGGGTATTTTTTAATAGAATTGCAAATATAAAAACAGAACAAATAAACTATACAGGACTAGAAATTTTCTTCTTTCCTAACTTTTTCTATGAAAAATTACAGAGAACATTCCTATAAATATTTGAGAAAGTTGAACATTGATTTAATAGCATTTCAAGTACCTTTGTGAATATTAAAATAAAACTATTTTCTTTTTCTGTCAAAATAATGGAAAGTTTTTGGATTACTAAGAGAAACTACTGAGCTAACGTTGGAAAGACCTATCCACGCTACAAAAAAGAGAAGAGATCTCAAAAGGTAACTGCCAATGATGTTCCCTGCATTTAAATTAAATGTAAGGTACAATCCCTTAGGTACTAAAAAAAGTGTTTATAAAATCTAGCCTCAGGTATGCAGCTATCTAAGAAAATATTGGTGGATTGTTTTATTTTTCATGTTAACTTGAAATGTCATTAATACTACAACAGCTTGGAATTCCACAACTGAATAAGAAAAGTATTACACACAGAATAAAGCAATAAACTAAATGCCAAGGTTCTCTAGGTCCCAAAATACATTTTCAAGTATAAAATATTTCAGATTTTCTGAGTAAGGCAACAGCTATTCTTGCTCAAATTATTTTGCTTGCAAGCTGAAATACTGTTCTCTACCTGACCTTGTTCATAGAATGTTATTTCTAGCAGCAAGGGATTTACACTGGTGCTTTGGTGAAACCATATGCACAACATTTAACTATATGAAGGAAAAAAATATCACTGAATTCAGGCAAAATGCTTAATTTTCTAATCTCTCTGAAAGACATTAACATATCTATTGTAAAAATAAAATATGGGAGCCAGATAGGAGGAAAATAAAGGTTCAAAATGATTCTGATACTTTTGATAAATGTTATTCAAAAGTGTCTTCTGTGGTAAAGTGAAGTGAAGCTCAAAGATGAACTTCCCTTCAGGGCCAGGTGCAAGAAACACTAAAGAGACTCTTGTATAGAAAATTAAACTTTTTATTTAAAATATATAAGGGTAAAAGGATTTCTAATTCTAAGGGATTCTAACTCCACCCAAATAAACTCCCACGTTACGCAAGGAACCACTTCTCCTGTGGTTCACAGGCTATGCTAATCCTCCCTGATCTAACTAACCAAATTTTATACTATTCTAACTAAAACTACCACTATAATTCTTAACTTCGCCTTTAAGTTATAAAGATAGCCAAGGCTAGCTGGTTGAGTCTCAACAAGAATCAGGTTAGGACTCTGAGCCTTAACAGACACAGAGTCCAAACAAAAGACCAGGTTTTCTTTGGTCTTTTCAGAATTTAACCAATCTATACACAGTAACAGATAAATGAACAGTGTTTCCCAAGTTGGAAAAGAAAACACTCCACTCCTTCAAGTCTTTCACTCAGACAGAGATAGAGAGGCAAAGATGTTACCTCCTCCAGCCCAGCCCTGTGAGAGAAAAAAACCTGCGTGTGGCTCTGTCAACTGCCAGAAACTGCCAAAATGTCACGCCCAGAGCATGTAACTATCATAGAATAACTGTTTACAACTGCCAACATATGAAATTAACACTCTCTCTCAGCTCTCTTTAAAACTCCAATTCTTCCTCAAGCCAGCTTCTCTACTTCTTATCTCTAAACTAGTAAAATAATACTTATTTTCTAATATCTAATCTAATATCATCCTTATAAAACACAAATTATTTTCAATAAGAATGCTAGAGAAATTAAAATATGGTATACTTTGTTGCACTTTGCTAAACTTACGAAGCAAAAATGCAAATATAGTCCCTGAATTTTAGAAAGAGAAAAAAACTTGAGTGATAATTTATTTTAGGAATCAGGAAATCAAGGGACAAAGATGTTAAATAGCTTGTTCAAAGTTACACAGCTAATGAGTGAAGTAGCAGAAACAGAATGATAGGATTCTCCCAGAGACCAGAACTAGAAGGGACCTCAGAAAGCATCCAGTCTAAACACCATATTTAGGAGAAAACCAAAGTCTAGAAAAATTAAATTCTCTGGGTCACATCAAGAGTAAGCAACAGATCCTCTCATTCCAGAACCTGGGTTCCTTCCAATGATCCACACAGTCTCCCCAGAATCCAGGTCTCTTGACTCCTACATGGGCTCATGCCAATATACACTATAATACTGCAACTCGAAAAAAAGTCATTTCTAAGTTCAAATTATGTTACTGTGGGACTATGTAACTAGAGAGTTAATTACTTCATGGAAAGATTTTTATTCAAAGTAATTAAAAGATAAATAAACTTTGGCATTTAAAACAAAAAATCCTTAACTATCTAGAAAACTCATTCCAAAATGACTTGTCCCTGCAAAAGTTTTTTTTTTTTCAAAAGAATTAGCCTCCACCAATAAATAACTTTTTCAACAAATAGGTCAAGAAGGATAGGCAGTTCCTTTATTCTTAAAAATGTCTGTTTTACTAGTGAATTTTAAGACCATAGAACATTTGACTGAATTTTGGCTTTAGGAACCCTAACTTCCCTTATAGAACATATGATGTACAAATGAACACATTTTATTTTAACTTTTAGCAGAATACATTTTCAGCTTACCATATCTGTGCTAAAACAGGCTGAGGTAACCCAGATTGGAAAAAAAAGTTTCTGGCTTGATCACCTGTAAATTAAAGAAAGACTTTCAAATGAAATAAAAATCACTGGAAACCAATTAAAGCAAAACTAGTCAAAATAGCCATGTGAATTTAAGGAAGATGTTGAAATTCTTATAAAGACTGAATTTCTTATCTCCTAACATATAAAGAAAAATAAAATCAAAATAAAAAGCAAGCTGATTTCAGTACAGGCATACCTTATTTTACTGTACTTTGCAATATTGCAGGGTTTTTTTTTACAAACTGAAAGTTTGTGGCAACTCTGTATAAAACAAGTCCTTCAATACCATTGTTATACCTCTGTGTCACATTTTGGTAATTCTCATAATATTTCAAAGTTTTTCATTATTTTTATCTGTTATAGTGATCTATGAGCAGAGACCCTTGGTGTTACTATTATAATTATTTTAAGGTGCCACAAAGTATAGTCACATAAGATGGCAAACTTAATAAGTGTGTGTATTCTGACTGCTCCACTGACTGACAGTTCCCCCATCTCTCTCTTCTGACCTCCCTATTCTCAGAGACATAGCAATATTGAAAAATATTACATAAACTTAGCTACCAGAGCAGTGGCAGGGCTTGAGAGGATTTACTACAATTTTGAAAAAAGTTCTACTGTTTGTAAAATGCTATCAAAAAGTATCATAAGCTACAGAGAAGTCTTTTGTGAAAAGAAGAGTTAATTGGTGTGGCAAATTTCAATGTTATCTTACTTTAAGAAATTGCCACAGCCTCCCCAATCTTCAGCAAATACCAACCTAATTAGTCAGCAGCCATCAACACTGAGGCAAAACCCTCCACTGGCAAAGAGACAACCTGCTAAAGGCTCAAATGATGGTACACATTTTTTTTAGCAATAAAGTATTTTTTAATTAAGTGAGGTGGGTGTGTGTGTGTGTGTGTGTGTGTGTGTGTGTGTGTGTATGTATGTATGTACTACATTGTAGTGTAAATATAACTTCAACATATAAGGGGGAGACCAAAAAGTCTGGGGGACTCAATTTATTGTGATATTCACTTTATTGCGGAGGTATAGAATTGCAATATGTCTCACTAAATGATTTAGAAAAGGTTTCGCTAACATGCTTGTACTTGTTAATTCCACATTGAAGGCAATTCACCATTAAAATACAGCTGTTAATAATATCTGCTGAGAGAAGAACAAGACACCTTTTTGCATCTTTTTGCCTTCTGTTTAGAGTTTGTGAGCCAGAAAAAAATTGAGATGATATATATTTTATTGGAGAAAAAAAGATCATTTCCAAATAAACTCAGACACATAAACACAAATTGATGAAAGAACTGGAAAAGTTTAGCAAAATATAACTTCAGAACTGTATTTATGCAACACAGCCAAAAAGTTCCAAATGGATGCTCAACTGAAATATACAATGATAAAACAAAGGAATATAGAGGTACCTTTTACACTTATGACTAAGAGAAAATTCTTTACCACTTAAAGGTTAGAAGAAAACACAAAGATAAAATTATTCATTTACAAGAAATCAAAAGCCTTTTGCCTGAATAACAGCAATGTAACAAGGATAAATGGAAAATGTCAATTGGGGAAAAAAATATTTGCAACATTTTTCTCTGGTAAAATTCTATTATATAAGACGTGGAGAGAAGTAACATGAATATATGTCATTTCCCAAAATCTAATTAGTCAAAAGAGATGAACAAATAGTTTTGAGGAAAAGAATGTTAAACTATTTTCCATATGTAAGATTGTTCCAAATCACTAATAACAAAAGAATTACAAATCAATTCTGAAATTTCACTAAACTCTTTTTTTTTTTTTAAATTCTTTGTTACAAAAGAAGATTCTGGGGAGTGGACAGAATGAATGCGATGAAAAACAAAAAGGCATCAATAAAATTGAGAGAGAAAGACAGGCAGAAAAACAGATAAATAGTGACAGACAAAAACAGAGAAGGAGAATATTTTTCCCCATTTTAAAACTAAACACTAAAAATCTAGGGCACTTTTTTGATGTGGCAAAATTTCCTAGCATAATCAATAATATAAAGGAGATAGAAAAGATAAGTCACAATTAAGTCTAGAAAATAAAACAAAATCTGAAATAATTTGGTATGAACACACTAAGTTCCCCACCTCTATATCTTTCGATGTTGTCATATACCGTAACCTCCTTTCCTTTAGTTATTAAGGAAAAAAAAAAAAAACTCGTCTCTTTGTCAAGACAAATTCTTCTACCTGGTTCCTTCAAACCTATTCTGTGAAAAGCCTTAATCCAAAGGCAGACTCTCTTATGCATCTTTAGCTTCCTCTCTATTGGTATATCAGGATTAGCTTACAGAAAATCTCAGGACTGAGACTGAAACAAACAAGCCAAAAACTCCATCAAAAGCAAACACAATAGGGGCAGCTGGGTAGCTCAGTGGATTGAGAGCCAGGCCTAGAGATGGGAGGTCCTAGGTTCAAATCCAGCCTCAGACACTTCCCAGCTGTGTGACCCTGGGCAAGTCACTTGACCCCCATTGCCTACCCTTACCACTCTTCCACCTATAAGTCAATACACAGAAGTTAAGGGTTTAAAATAAAAAATTTAAAAAAATTTTTAAAAAAAAGCAAACACAATAATAACAACAAAAAAAAAATACTCTTCATTTACCTCTCTCCCCTCCTAGTTTCATAGCAAGAAAGAATAGTCTATACTCACTGTTTCCACTTCCCTCATCATCTACTTATTTATTAAACCCTCAATTCCTATCTTGAAAAACTTTCCACAGTTTAAGACTTCATAATTATATCCATTGAATTTAATACAATACAATTCCTCTTCCTTCATAGGCTTTGTGACAGCCTCTCCATTTACTTCATTTATATTGTACTCTCATAGTTGTTCTTTAGTCTCAATGCTCTCTCCTGTCTTCTTTCTCATCTTTTCCCCTCTCAATAGGAGTTGTTGTCCCCCCAAGTTTTTGCCCTTGCTCTTCTTTTTTTAGCTTTTTACATGCCTTCCTTTGGAATCATATCTATGCCCATGGCTTCATTGAGCAATTCTAAGTAGATGACTCTCAGATCTACAAATCTATCCCAATCTCTCCTCCAGTCCTAATCCTATTCATTTTGACAGGAACATTCATTCATTTATTCATTCAAACATTAGTTGCTGATATGCAATATATGCGATGCAGATAGAGACATAAAATTTAATTATGACATAGTACCTCTTCTCCATGAAATTACAATCTCGTAGAAACCACAATTAAAAACAACTATACTACTTAATATTATATGATAACGACATAAAAGTGGTTCAAGATACATTGGGTATGAGAGAGGAGGTCAAAATGAAGAACTCATAAAGGAGATAATATTTAAATTGGACTTTAAAAAATTGGTGGTAATGTGATGAATGATAAGTGATGAAATGAAAAGTGGACATCCAAAGAACAGGAAAAAAAATGCATAGCACACTTGAGGGGTGGAGTTATACAGGTTTATTCTAACTTGAATGTTGTACCAGGATCTCAAAACTCATGATGTCCAAAGCTTAATTTGTCTTCCCTGAAAAACCTGCCACTCAATTTCTGCTGATCAAACCACCATCTTCCTAATTAATACCCAGAATCCAAAATTTAAGAGATGTTTGACTTTTTCCTTTTCCATCAAATCAAATTAGATAATGAGTTCTGATGATCCTACTTCTACAATATCTCTTACATTTGGCGTTATCTTTTTAGGCTCCCAGAAATCAAACTCACTGTTTCCTAACCTGGACTACTGAAATAGCCTCCCAATTATCTTCTCTTCCTGCCCATTCTGATACATCACTCAAGTTGCTTTCACTGCTCTCATTCATCAAAATGTTTAAGTTGCTCCCACTGCCTACTGAATAAAATCTAAATACTTAATCCTGGCATTTAAGGTCCTCCATTAATGTGACCCCAGCCTACCTTTTCCATACTGCTTCAGGTTCTACATTCCAAATATTATGCTATACTACTTACTCCAAAGTATAGGCTATTCCTCATATTTATGCTTTCCTCATTTCCATGTTTTTATTCATAGCTCACCCCTTGCCTGAAATAGTTTCACCTCATCTAATTCTGTATTTATCATTATAGTCCCTTTTATCAGTTTGTATTCATAGATTTTACCCTCAACTAGAGAAAGTTCCTTGCCATGCCTATCCTTCTATTACTAGTATCTAACACACAGAGAGCAATAAATACATGTTTTTTTAATTGAAGGCAGTGGAAAGCCAGGCAAAACAACTTGTTGGATTGGAAATGGTCACATTTTGTCTTTCAGAGCTGTAAACAATTTTTTTCACAAATGCAGATGCCATCAAAATAAATACATTAAGTATGATATAAAAAGACTGTATACGACTACCAGTAATGAACCCAGATGTTGGCTTGAGACTATGGAACTGCTGATCATGCTTTGCTCGTTCTTCTACAGTTATGGCCCAAATATCCAGGCTGCCTGTAAGTCAATAAGGAAAAAAATGGAGAGAAATGTTACTTAACTTCTCTAATACTTCTGAACTTTTAAAAATTCAACAATGAAGGGCTACTAAGCGCTGCAATGAACAGAGAGCCAGACCTAGAGACCAGAGGTACTGGGTTCAAATCTAACCTCAGATACTTCCTTTTCTGTGTGAACCTAGGCAAGTCACTTTAACCCCAAATGCATAGCTCTTACCATAATTCTTCCTTGGAACCAATACTTAGCATTGATTCTAAGAGAGAAGTTTCGTCTTTTTTTTCATTTCAACAATATGGGATGCTCTCTACTAATACTAAACATGACTCCTCTCATGCCTGTTCCTTTGAAGTCATTATTATTTACCGTGGCTGAAAAAGTTCATTTGCCTAGAAACCTATCTTATAGGAATGATCCTCTTAAAACTTGGCTTGTAAGTCATCACATGACAGACATCCCTGGCCCCTTACTCAAATCCTTTCTAACTCTATTGGATCTGCCAGGGCTTGTGCTCTGCTGATAAGGCCTTCTGGAACACAAGGTCACATGCAAACCAAGACTACAATATGGAAGTAGGGTTTATGGGAGGAAAGTTCTGAAAGAAATCCTCAAGTAGTTGGAAAAAGGAAGAATTTCTTTGTCTTGGAAAGGTTGGGTAATTATAAAACTAAACGTAGTTTAATGAGTCAAAAGGTTTAAGAAGCTTGTTCCACAATGTTGAAACTAACAGGAATGTATTAAGTGCAGAAATTTTATCAATTTCCCCTGCTTTTATTGAAATTTGTTCTGCTTTATTTAAACAAACCTGCATGCAATTTACTGTATTTATTGTATTTCTTACAATCTTATGTGGTTTTAGCTATTGACTAACCTGACATTTGGCTTCTAAATAATTTTAAGCAAAGAGAAGGAGCATTTGAAGTCTGCTTTGGCTTTAGCTACTGATTAATATCTTCACAGATCAAATCTGTTACACTGGTCACTGGGATGACCTAGATTATATTTCTTAAACTTACAGCAACCAAATGTCTCAGATTTTTGACAAAAGATCTAATTCCAAATGTCATTATTAACACTATTCCATGTGTCATATTTATCTTTCTGGTACACTGTTAATAAAAACAACCAAAAAAAAACTATTTGACAGACTTTACAACCTGATTATTGGTTTGTAATATCTGATCACTATTCTTAAACTGAATTAATGCTTTAGTCATGAGCCGTTTCTAATACAACTTCAAACAAACAGAAAAGACAGGAAGGAGATGATGGAAAGTTTCCAAAATGCCTGAAATATAAGGTATAAGAAAGCTGAAAGATTAAAAAACTATTTGAAGTTATAAAATGCAAAACTAAAAATGTTTAAACTTTAAAATAACATCCCTTTTCTCTACCCTAGATGAAGATAACACTGTACTATCCTGTTTGCTTATAGAATGAAAAATATAAAATTTGGCTCTAAACTATATGCAACCTTAGGTAAGTCATTCAAACTCCCAGGGTCTCAATTTCCTCAGCAGTAAAATAAGGAGATTAGGGACAGTTAGGTGACTCAGTTTTGTTGTGTTTTTTTTTTTTTAATTCAGATCTACTCAAATCTACTAAATAGAAGAGAATGAAGCAAGGGACTGAACCAGGACTGGAGTCAGAAGTACCTGGGTTCAAATCTTACCTCAGACACTTCCCAGCTGTGGGACCCTGGGCAAGTCACTTAACACCCCCATGCCCTAGCCCTTATGACTCTTCTGCCTTGGAACTGATACTTGGTATTGATCCTAAGACAGAAAGTAAGAGTTTTTTAAAAATAAGGGATTTGGACTAGATAGCCTCTGTGATTCTTTCCAACTTTAGACCTGCAATGATAACAATAATAAGTAACATTTATATAAAGTTTTAAGATTTTAAAACCACTTGACATATATAATTTCATGCCATCCTCATAACAACTGTGTGAGATGGGCATTACTGTTATCATCATTTGACACATAAGGAAACTAAGTAGGAGATGGGTAAAATGTCTTGCCTAGGGTCGCACACATAGAATATGTTTGAGACTAGATGTGAACTCAAATATTCCTTGTTCAAATCTCTGATTCTATTTACTACTCCTCTGACCCCATGACTTAATCATTCTAACTTATTTTCCCCTACATTCTTTCCCCTCATACGTTCTATATCCAGGTGTGGGTGGTTTCCTGACCTCATTTTGTTCTCTCCTTCCTCTCTGTGTGTATGCATCTTCCATGACTACCAAATACTCTCTTCTTCTAAGATATCACCTGCCAATATCTTTCTTTCCAATCAAGTCCCAGGTCTAGTACTATCTTTTCCATGAAACTTTCCCTAATAAATCCTCAAATCTCTTTATAAGTCTAGGGTCTTTGCCTTAATCACATTCTCTTTTTCCTTATTAGTTTTTAATCTCTCCTATTACAATAAGCATCTTGAGGTAAAAGACAGAATAGGTTGGGGGGAGCTGGGTGGCTCAGTGGATTGAGAGCCAGGCCTAGAGACAGGAGGTCCCAGGTTCAAATCCGGCCTCAGATACTTCCCAGCTGTGTGATCCTGGGCAAGTCACTTGACCCCCATTGCCTAGCCCTTACCACTCTTCTGCCTTGGAGCCAATAAACAGTATTGATTCCAAGACTGTAAGTAAGGGGTTAAAAAAAAAAAGACTAAACTGGTTTAAAAAGTTTATTTATTCTCAGCACATAGAATAATAGTCCCTTGTTCATAGTAGGCACTGTGTAAATATTTGAATAGATGTGATTGCAGGATATAGGGAAAGCAGCTAAGTATCACAATAGATTTAGCACTGAATGAGGAGCAAGGAAGATCTATATTCAAATCCTATCTGAGACACAGTAGCTGTGTGATCCTAGGCAAGTCATTTAGGCTCTGTCTCAGTTTCCCCAACTGTAAAATAGGGATTATAATAATATCTACCTGCTTTTACAGGGTTGGATTGTGAATATCAAATGGGACAATAGTAGGAACTTTATAAATGCCCTCTCTTTCTTCCCTTTCATGAATTTCTATTGGCACAGCCTCCTTTGGGTGAAAAAATCTTTGGGAAAGCCTATGGAAACAACAACTCTACTCCTACTTTTAATACATACCAAATACATACATACCTCATGAAAATCCCTACAACCCCAAAGGATCCAGAATTTATTCCTTCATATCAGATAAGAAGATAAAAGATTTTTACCAATGGGATATTAAAACTGATCTCACATTGATCTGATAATAGTGAATGGGTAGAAGGAGAGCTGCATATTAGGAAGATCCCAAGTGTATTTTATTCACATTAGAATGCTGAGATAGATCAAAATAGAAAAGGGAGGGGGGTAATTATTGATTTCTAAAGTAAAATACTTCAAGGATCTATAATTTTATTAATGTGAGTAATATGTCCTCCAATGCAGGTCACAGTACTTCTATATCTTAGCATATAGTCAAAAGCAACATACTAGATCTCCTTGCAGATTAATAGGCCCTGTTAGAGCTTATTTTCAACTGACACAAATTTTGTGATCCTAAGATCAACTTCACAATATGATGAGAAGTTAGAGGAGAGTTCAATGTGTAGTCTTTTCCTTCAAGGTACTTTTCTACTTGCAAAAGAAAAATCTGAAAACTTACCACCAAAAGATGTTGGAAATTGAGCCATGGTTCTATCACTTTTAGCTTGCTAGTAGAAGCCTGTAATGAAATGCCATAATTAAGTTTATGTAGATACATATTTAAATATACTTTATAAATAAAATGCATTATTTAGGAGTACAGTACACAATTTATAAAAATTTTGAGAAAAGTTTAATAATGGATACTGCTATTCATTTAGGATAGAATGATAAATATATTCCCCAAGTTGCATTACTATTTGTGTTATAATTCATTTGATTGTCTTTGTGGAATCATTGTGAATAGAAACCTTTAAGTTTCTTGAATAGATTTCACACAATAAAACATTATCCTGAAACAGGTAATATTGCCCGAACAAACAATGGACCATGCAGTTAAAGAGCCATTGGTGTAAAATTCCTCTTCATTAGACCATAAAATCTTTTAGTCCCTCTTTTCACCTCTCAACATAAGAACGTGTTAAATTTCAGGCAAATAACATTTTAATGCTTTAAATAAATAGGACATTCAAACCCAAACATCCTTATGATAGAAAAGGTAGAGTAGAAATTATTCTTCTTTTCTACCTGGCCTGAGGTCACAGGACAAGTCAATGGAAAAGCAAGGACATTAATCTAAGTCACTAAATTCTTAATCCATTGTTTTGTTCATGTATGTTGTCACTCCTTAAAGATTGCCAGGCCCTAGAGGACTTGAGTTTAAATCTGGCCTCAAACATTTCCTAGCTGTGTAACCCTGGGCAAGTTACTTAACTTGCCTAATAACTTGCCCTTAAATTGCCTAGCCCTTGTCACTCTTCTTCCTTAGAAATGATCCTAAGACAGAAAGTAAAGTTTTTTAGTAAGTAAACAAATAAACAAAAAAAAAGATTTCCTGTTAAGGAGCAACTTGTGATCATACTTAAAGAAGTAGACAATTTGCAAAATGCAATAGAGCACCACTCTCTTTCTGCCATCTAATTCTAAGTTCAGATCAAGTCTATAAAGTTCATGTTAGAGATCTGTGTAATGATCTAACTGAATGGACTCCCCCGTTGAACCAAGAGTCCTAAAATGAAAGACAGCCATCTTTCTTCTACTTGATTTTTGCTGTATAGACAGTTATGTTGATCTCTTTTGAATCTTTATGAATTTCATTGGCCCTATAGTATTCTTGGTCTTGATAAAATCAGTACACAATGACATCCAAAAAAAGGGAAATTCCATAGTCTCACCATCAACAAGGAAACTCTTTTCCATTTAGGCTTTCACAGGACATTATTTATGACAGTGGTAAATGCCTCTGGCAATCACATATGCCTGATTTATGCCTCATTTGATATTGGTAAACAGAAAAGAACTGAACAAAGTTATTCATCTCTGTCTATTATGTGAACGTGAAGATGTGATCTTGCTCTAGAGAACAATCTGTGAATGTCTGACTATTCCCAGTTCATTTTTATTGAGGATAATATGGATATATATGTACCTTTCTAATAAAAATTTAACATAAGACATTAGGAATTTGGCTTAACAGTTTCTGATGTCTCCTCAAGTCATTGTTTTGAGCAACCATGATGTCAGACAAAGAAACAGCAAAAACAGATAAACAGAGATTACATTTTGCTGAAAGGTATCACCAACAATTAATAATTTCAAACTTAACATATCTGCAACAAACAAAACAGGATCCAAATATCTAAAAAGAAAAACTAAATGGCAGCTAATGGTACAGTGGACTGAGTGCTAGGCCTAGGGTCAAGAAGACCTGAATTCAAATAGACATCTTCTGGCTATGGGACTCTGGACAAACCACTTAATCTCTGTATGTCTGTTTTCTTAAGAGAATAATAGCAACTCTAATTATGTAATTATAGCAAATTCTAATATGAAAGATAAGGGTTTCAAAAAAAGAACAGAATGGAGAAAAATACACAATAAATTATTTTAACTATGAATGATGATGTGATCAAAACAATGTGATCATAAAAATGAATGTCAACTCGCTCATACAAGAAGAGAATAACAGAATAAATTAGAGATCAGAATCCAATAATATGGTTTGTTTTGTTTTGTTTTGTTTTGTTTACAAGAAAAGAGTTGAAGGAAAGTTTCTCTCAGTTAAAATAAGAGGAAGATTTGAAGGAAAGTCTTTATGTTTCGACTAAAGTTAAAAAGGAAAGAGTAATAATACCATCTGGGGACTTTTCCATTTAGGGAATATGTTCTTATTTTGAGACATCTGAAATGATTCACAGAGAGCCTTAAAGCTGTGTGCATCCAACATGACAATAGCAAAAAGAGACAATTTTAAAAGATAAACAAGGAAAATATATTTTACTTAAAGGTAGCACAGATAATGAATATGAATAATAAATATGTGCACATCAAAAGGCATAGTATTTAAAGCTAAGAGTTAGAGTGAAAATAGAGTACAATTAGAATACTGTACCACACTTCGATGTACTACTTTCAGAAATGGAAAAACCTAACCAAAAAATAAAACAGAAAAAAATTAAATTGATTTCAAAACAAAGAAAAAAACCAAATTACCAGTTTCAAAAATGCAAAAGAAGAAAATGAAAACTTTTGATCAATGTGACAATGAAACCAACAAAAATAAAATTAATTAATATTTGCGAAAAAATGTAAAACACACAGATTGTTAGAAAAATAAATGGAAAATTCAAACAAATCTCCAAAAGAAAACAAAAATTGAACAATCCATAATTAAAATTCTCAAAGTTTAAAGTTTAATCAATTTCAGGATTCAAGCTACTGGAATAAGATCTCACTCTACAACAAAAATGACTTGGAAAAATGCAAATCAGTTTGGCAGAAACCAATATACCAAGATGATCTCTAATGCATAAAACACTTGGACATTAAAGGTGATATTATAAACAAATTAGAAAAGCAAAGAAGAAATTACCTTTAAGATCTATAGATAGTAGAAGAATTCTTACCCAAATAAGGCATACAGAAGACCACAGCAGATAAAATAGAAAATTTTGATTTCACAAAATTCAAAAGGTTTTAAACAAAAACAATACAGCTAAAATTGGAAGAGAAACAAGTAATAGGGGAAAATATCTTTGCAATGGATTTCATTAATAAGGGTCTCACTTCCAAGATATGTAATTAACTGATTTGAATTTACAAGAATGTCATTTGTTAATTGATATGAATTGGCATTTTGCTAAAAGAGAAAGATAAGCTATCAATAGCCATATCAAAATATGCTCCAAATCACCAAAAGAGAATATAATTAGAGCAATTCTGAGGTTCTACCTCATATTTGTTAGATGAAAAAATTTGACAAAAAAAATAATGTTGGAAGGTTATGAAAAACAGGAATGTTAAATAATGCCTTCTGTTGGTTGAACTGATACATTCATTCTGGAAAATAACTGGAAACTCTATCCCAAATGTTATTAAACTATGCATATCTTTTGATCCAATAATAATGCTACTACAAAAGAGATGAAAGGGGAAAAAAAGAAGAGAAAAGAAAAGAAGAGCACCAATAAGTACAAAAGTATTTTTATTAGCTCTTTCTGAAGTAGCATAGCACTGAAAACTAAATCGAGGAATGGCAGAAAAAATTTTGGTTGATAAATGTAATTAGATGCTATTGTGTGTCTTATTTTTGTCAATGAGATAATATAAAATTGGACAAATGAAATAAATAAAATAAGCATTTATTAAAATCCCATCATATATCATATGGAATGCCATATTAACTATGAATAGTTTATTTTTATAATTTAAATTATCTCATAATTTAATAATATTAAATTATGAATTATATTCCAAAATGATGAAGGGGTTGGTTTCAGAGAAACATGAACTGATATAGAATGAAGTGATTTATATAACAACAGCACTCCAAAAACAAACAACTTTGAAAGTCCTAAAATTTCTGATCAATTCAATAACTAACCACAATTCCTGAGGACAGATGATGAAGCATGCTATCTACCCAATTCCCTCCCAAAAGGTGATGGACTTAGGATGCAGAATGAGACGCAAGTTTTTTTGGACATGGCCAAATGTGGGAATGAGCTTTGCTTGACTAAGCATATTTGTTAAAAGGGCTGCATTTTTTTTTCCTTTCAATGGTGAGAAGTTAGGAAGAGAAATTGATTTATTTTCATTTAAAAAGTAAAATTTGGAATGGTAACAGCAATGTGACTGTTGCGGATGGATGGCCACTGGCTGCCGGGGAGGCTTGGGCTGCTGTTGCTGCTGGACCTTGGGTTGGATGGCCTCTTTTCAGTGCAGGCAGAGGCCCAGAGTCCTGGACATCACCAGAAAGGAGCCAGTCATACTCCTTGCTGCATGGGCAGAACCTAGTGCTCATGGGAAGCATCTTCAGTGTCCTGTTGGTCCTTCACCATCACTAAGTGGACAGCAAGGGAATCTTGTGAAGATGACAAGTAATGGTGCATGGAGCCCCCTGGAACAACTAGGACTAGAAACCAAGTACTAGAAATCCATACATACTCTGAAGCTAAGCAGAAGGACTATATCACAAAGGCTTCCACTTATAATCAGATGATTTAGAGAAACCAATCACTAACAAGTATTTTTCCCCACACTATGTAAATAATCAAACAGAGATTTTTGCTTTTGGTTTGATTATTAGAAGGACAGGCCTGAAACAGGGTATACTGTAAAGAAAATAAGTTTCCTTTTGATCGTGTCTGTAAGAGCCTCTTGGGATTAATTATGTCTGCATATGTTAATATGGAGAAGTCAAACTAACTTTTCTTAGGATTCCTTCTCTGTCAGATGGGAATGAATGAAAATAGCAAATTTCTTTTTAATGACAAAACTCAAGGCTTACCCAGTAAAACTAAGTGCAGTTTTTTTGAGGAAGTAACACATCGGCTAATTCATTCTCAACTTTGCATTCTTTAACTCTTCCCCTTACAGGCTTCCTTGTAACATAACCGGGCATGTCACACATGTCTAGAAGACACTAAAGTTCGACTGAAAATGTGTCTTTTTGTTATGTGCTTTGTTTTTAGTTAAAGCAATGAGGCATATTTATTAGCTACTGGAAAAAGCCAAAACTGAAAAGTCCCACTAGAAAAAAGGTGCTCAAATAGGCACAATGATGATGCCCAGAAGTCAAGTGTAATACTTTGTAATCTGGAAAGTTTTACCTTAAAAACGGCTATGGAGTTTTCAATTTAGAATCTAAAGCCAGACCCAACAAACTATGCCCAAACAATGCCTTGTAGAATACTTTTTTTTTAAAAACTGGATTTCAAAGGTGAATTAAGTCTTCTAAAGGGCAGCTCAGCATGTCCACTGGGTATAGTAGTGGACATGAGTGTTTACAAACTAAATTTTAACTCTCTGTAAATGCCACTATTATTTTGCACTGTTAAGAGTGAACTAGGTTGTGGTTTTTTTCTATTTTTTCAGAAATGACAATTCTGTAAGTACAAAAGTATCTTTAGCATTTATTTTAGAAGTTCTAGATTTCATTATTTTGATTTGTCAAAATGTTTATATCGCATTCAAATGTAACACTGGCTTTTTGTATCCAGGGTCTGATGTGAGGGTTTCTCTGTGTATGTATGCATAAATGCACACGCATACATTTACACATTAGTCCTTAGTGATGTATGACTTGATCTTTTTTGCTTTGTTGTCCATAACATCAATTCATTTAGATGACCAATTTTATGTTTTCAAGCAAAATATGAATTAAACTGAAATTCTATAGTATAAAAATAAAAAGTAAAAAGTAAAATTTAATTTTAAAAAATACTACTCTTTCGATTAACCAATACATGACACAAACCTTTTTATAGGGAAGATGGAATTTTTTTTTCAAAGTCAAGAGGGAGGGGGACTGGGTGATAAATATTGTTGATGTTCAGTTGTTCAATCGTGTCTGCATCTTTGGAACCCCATGGATTTTCCCACGGCATTTTCCTGCCCTGAAGTGGTTTGCCATTTCCTCCTCCAGTGGATTATGGCAAACAGAGGTGAAGTGACTTGCTCAAGGTGACATAGCTAATATTATCCAATGCTAGATCTGAACTCAGGACTTCCTGACTCCAGGTCCAGCACTCTATTCACTGAGCCACCCAATTCCCTCTCTAATGAGTAGAGAAAAGCACTATTCCCACAGGCAAACTCCAACATGAAATTGGAAAACGTGGAGTTTTCACAAAACATATAAAGTAAATAAAAGTACTATGAAAGCAGAAAGGTATATAACTAAGCATTATCCGTCTCTAAGCTTCTGTTGCACTAAATACTTTCCCATCCCACCTCTCACTTTCCAGCTCTCTCATATATATTGTCTTCTTCCACTGTAATATTAGTGCCCTGAAGGCAGTAACTACATATATCTTTATTCATATATATTCCTACTGCTTCTCTTAGTGCCATACAAAAAATAAGAGCTGAATAAATGCTTGCTTGCTTCATTCTTTCCTGCTCTACCTCCACTTCATTCCAATGGGCTTTCTTGATTACCTGAGTTGTCAGCACTGTGTATATGTACATATATATAATTTGGGCACACGCTATATATTCCTAGTAGAACGTAAGCTCTCTGAAGGCAAATAGTATCTCACTTTTGAATTTGTATTCCCTCACACAGTGTCTGCTTGGCAAAGAGCAGGTACTTGACTCAAATGATGGAGAGGTTTAGCACTGTCTTTATTTGGGTGTGTGACTGAAGAATGCCTGAATAAACTGTTATATGAAGATGATGTAATATTGTTGTAAAATAAAGATTATGAAAAATATCAAGATAGATGAGATGAATATAAAGTTATAGTAACATAATCAGCATCTGATCAATTAAGACTAGAACTACATAAACAAAATTTTTAAAAGAAATAATACTTAAACCTGTCCACACTTCACAAGGCAATACAAAGTACCCCTTGATTATCATGAGTAAATCTGGTTTTCATATTCCTTAAAATCAAGACTTATTTTGTTGAGGCATCATAAAATCAATTATCCCCAATTAGTTTAGGGCTCATTCAAATACAGTTGTAGATTCTCCATTATTCAAGCTAATGAATATAACTTTTATATTCCCTAAAAAACCAATCTATGTTCATTAATAACAAGTAAATATTAAGTGAAAAGTTCTGAGTTAGAAGAAAAATTAAATAACCCAAGAAATGTAAGTAGAAGCCAAAAGAATAAGGTACAAAAAAAAGTAAAATTGTGATACGAAATTTCCCAGAAAGTTTAAGACAATGGGAAAAGAAAGAAAAAGATGGAAAGTGGCATATGTATGCATGTGTGGGTATATGTATATATGTTAAGATAGGTGTGGGTATAATAACTTCTTTTTTCTTTAGGAAATAGTTTTAAAATTGCTATTTTGGATAAAAATATATGCAGTATTCTTCATCTAGAAAGATATACGAGTACTACATAGGTTGTTCCAAAAGTCTTAACGCAACTTTCTGCTAAATTAATGCTTAATATATATAAACTGAGTTTATTTTAATCAAGTACTTAATCCTAAAAAGTTGCATGAAAGTTCTATTTTTTTTTCATATCTGAAACTTAACAAACCAAGATAAAGCTAAGAGGACAATGAAAGAAAATAACCTTGTACCAATTCAGTAAGACAACAAAAAATACTAAGAAACTAAGAAATGTGTGATCCCATCATGAAGAGTGAAGTAATAGAACAGAACCAGGGAAAAGGAAGGAAGAGAGAAAGGAAGGGAAGGAGGGAGGGAGGAAACACTATGTAATTATGATCTAATTTGGTCCTGCAAAAAAGTGGAGAAATTATACCATCCTCCCTTGACTATACACAGGAGATAGTGACATAGACTCATAGTGAGTCTAGCCTCAGGATCATTACTGTGGGAAACCTGGGGAGGGTACTTTAAATCTCAGGGCTCAGGGCAGCTAGGTAGCCCAGTAGATAAGAGGATGAGGCCTGGAGTCAAGAGTACTAAATACTGAATACTAAATACTAATACTAAAATATAAAGGAAAGGGTTTAAAAAAAAATGTCAGGGCTCTAGGCAGTATTCTAAGACTATGAATTGTTGAGAAAGTACTGATCAGGATTGGTAGAAGGAGGTTCCCCATCTGGGAGTTCCCTATATTTTTGAAGTCATAGATACAGTTCCTATTTCTATTCTTATTGGTAAATTCCATTCCCATGGGGTATGTAACCAAGAACATAATAGAGGATTTTGTCATTTGATATGACCTTGCAGATGTAAATGCAAAAAATGATATATATTATAGCATTATAGTTCTATCATTCTAATCAGTATATCTTTGCTGCCCCATACCAACCAAAAGAAAGACGAAAAGTCTACTGTTTTTGATTAAGCACTATAGTAACCGTGTTGGTCCACATATCCTACCCTGGGTACTCTGGTACACATCCCTAGATTAATTATTCTGATTCCAACATATTTGGATCAATCCTTTGCTCCATTAGTGTAGAATGAAAGGAGAGAGGGAGAGAAATAAAGGGGAGAGGGAGAACTGATACAATAAAATTGGTTTTCTTTGTTTATTTTTTTTAAGTGTTGGTCTAGTCAACCCTTAAGGGAAATTTTCATTGCTACATTTTTATTAACTTGGTTAAATTGTAGGTTATTTACTGATGTGGATGAATGGGCAAAGTTTAGACAAGGGATAATTGATGGATATCCTGGATAGTTCAATGACATACAAACAAATGTCAAGGTATCTAAAGAATGTTTCCCCACTGGGGAAGTTTTCCAGAAAGACTTGAATAGGAAAAAAAAGCAAAGACAGGTTGTAATCTACCATCAGCAGTGTCAAGGTCACATAGAAACAAGGGCCACTAAACTTTCCCTGCACGATATATATTGATTTGGAAAACCACATATTAACATTATCTATGTTCTATTATGTAGTTATTTATTTTATTAAATATTTCCTAATTACATTTTAATAACCTGGATCAGCAGCAGAGGGAGTTTTATAAGCAGGGGCTATGTGTTTTAACACCCCTAACAGCATAGGAGAGATAATATATATGAATGTTTTAACAAATACACAAAAGTAAACCTCCAAAATAAGAAATAATCAACATAATCAATACTATAACAATAATATCTACTATGTAGCACTTTAAGGTTTGCAAAGCCCTATATAGATGTTAACTCATTTGTTCCTTATAAGAAAAGTGCTATTATTATCCTCATTTTATAAATGGAGAAACTAAGGCACAGAAAGTTACTTGCCTACTTTCATGAGCCTAGACAGTATCTGAGGCAAGATTAAAATTCTGGTTTTCCTGACACCTAGTCCTATACTGTATATACTATGCCACCTACATGCACTTAAAATAAATCATTAAAAAATATGAGGCATGGGGGCAGCTGGGTAGCTCAGTGGACTGAGAGTCAGGCCTAGAGACAGGAGGTCCTGGGTTCAAACCTGGCCTCAGCCACTTCCCAGCTGTGTGACCCTGGGCAAGTCACTTGACCCCCCATTGCCCACCCTTACCACTCTTCCACCTATGAGACAATACACTGAAGTACAAGGGTTTAAAAAAAAAAAATATGAGGCAAAGTTAGATCCAAACGTTTACCATATATGCTTAAAAGTGAGAATTTTAAACAGTTCACTTAAAGAATTAAGACACTGTATATACAAAGAAAAATGAGAAAAACACATTAAAAAACTAAAATGTTACATATAAAAGAAACCAAAAATACTACCAAATAGACACTTTTAATGAAAATGCTAGAAAGTGAACTCCACATGAAACCAATAACATGTGTTTTCAGTTTATTATGAACACATTGTAATGTAATTGCTACTATTAAAGCACAGAAAAATTGTTTCTTTGCAGAATAATCTTATCATAGAAATGAAAGGATTCTAGTTAAAAGAAAAATAGAAAATTGGAAACACAACCTGTCTCCTTGTGTTATAAATTTTTTTAAAGAGAAACAAATACAGTAAAATTTATTCCTTCAAACTTTTTTTTTAATTTTTTTAATTTAAGCCCTTACCTTCTGCCTTGGAGCCAATACACAGTATTGGCTCCAAGGCAGAAGTGTGGTAAGGGTAGGCAATGGGGGTCAAGTGACTTGCCCAGGGTCACACAGCTGGGAAGTGTCTGAGGTCAAATTTGAACCTAGGACCTCCCGTCTCTAGGCTTCCTTCAAACTTAACAGGGCCAGTCTTAATGATAATGAAAGTATGAATTATCACACACACATATATTTTAAAATTATCTTCCATCTTAGAATTGATACTAAATATCAGTTCCAAAGTAGAAGGACAGTAAGGGTTAGGCAACTGGGTTTTAAGTGATTTGCCTATGGTCACACAACTAGAAGTTTCTGCTTCTAGATTTGAACCCAGGACCTCCCGCTTCTAGGCCTGACTCTCTGAGCCATCTGTCCCACAGAATATATTTTTTAAAGAAATGCATCAGTTTTGCTTTGCATTACTGTAATAATTATATCAAATCTAACAAAAATGATATTATTTTATAAAAAAATTTTAAAAGATAACTATTTACTATTGGATTTTAAATGAGTGACACTAAAATTTTTTTATTTTAAGCATTTTAACCAGGTTATCTTGTTTATACTACTACTTTGTAATCATAATTATGATAGTTTCCAACTTGGTGATATCCAAATTAATGAGGTTTCCTTGAATGTGAGTTTCTACTTCAAATAATATTTTAACTGATTTAGCAACTCTATAAAGATGGGACAGTTATTAAGAAAAAAATTCATTATCAGTTACAGTATATTTCATTTGGAGAACTTGTATTTATCACTTTAAATAAAGCTAAACTCTAAAAACCTTTTCCTCAAGACTATATTCTAAAATTGTGTTAAGCACTTCAGAGCCAATGTCTGATAAAAAACTTAATCAAACTTGTAGCCTACCTTTCAATAGCATCAAAACCAAAAAGGAATATTATTATCAAATTAAGGTTCCTCTTTACCTTTGTGAGAAGCAATACAGAGGAAGCACTCACTCTAAACTTGGAACCTGGAATGAAATCCCACTTCTGATATTTACTGCCTGTGTAATCTTAAACAAATTACTTAAGTACCCTAGGCTTAGTTTCCTTACCTGTAAAATAAAGAAAATGGGCTAAATGGTCTCTGAGATCCTTGAAGCTATATAACTATAATCATATGATCCTAGAACCCAAAGGAAGTATAATGCTCCCTTTTGAAGATAAGTTTCCTCCACTTATTTGGATCTAGGGTCAGATGAATTAGTTTGTTTTCCCCAGTTTAATTTTTTTTTGAAAGCAAGAAACTTGCTCTTGATTTCTTAAATCAAAAGCATGTTATTATTTAAAAAAATAAATGTTGGGGCAGCTACATGGTTCAGTGATTGAGAGTTAGGCCTCGTGTCATGAGGAGGATTACTTAATTATTTAGGAGACTTAGCAGGAAGGGCTTGAGAATTCCACATGGAATGGGGAAGCAGGAAGTGGGCTCGCTCTCTGAGACGGACTCCATGGTGGTTGGGACAAGCTGTAACTGACCCTGGGAGACCTCAGAGGAAGTGGAGTGTGTACCCTGATTCCCTGGGATCCTGAAGGAAGACTGACATCTACTTGTGGGAGATTTTGGTAGAGACTATTAATCCCAACCTGAGTTGCAGGTTAACTTGGGCTGGGTTAGCTCCCAGAATCTACCCACCTGGAAGAGTACAGACAGGGGTCCCAGAAGAGCTGGAACATCGCTAGAGTGTGTCAGGACTCTGCTGTGAGGATACCCACTTCAGTCCTGCTATTCTCTGGGCCCTGCCTTGCTTAGGTCTCACTTCAGTGTAGATAAGTCCCTCTTCCTGACCCTGTGGTTTGCCCTTAGTCTGGAAGTGTAGAAACCCCTATTCCCATCCTTTACCATACTTCCCTTAATTAAATTTTTTACAAACTACAGACCTGACTAGTTATTACGTTGTTGTAATTGGACAAGAAATATTTGGGAAAAGGTTTTGAATTAAATGGTAAAAAACCCCAGAGGGGGCAGCTGGGTAGTTCAGTGGATTGAGAGCCAGGCCTAGAGATGGGAGGTCCTAGGTTCAAATCCGGCCTCAGACACTTCCCAGCTGTGTGACCCTGGGCAAGTCACTTGACCCCCATTGCCTACCCTTACCACTCTTCCACCTATAAGTCAATACACAGAAGTTAAAGGTTTAAAATTTTAAAAAAAAATCTTTAAAAAAAAAACCCAGAGCATTTTAAACTAAACAACCAAATTCCCTTAGAAGATGCTTTGGTCTCAAAGTAGATTAAGGGTATAGCTGAGGGAAATGCAATTTTTGGAGTCAAAGGTGAAATTAGAGTAAGAAGTAAAAAAATGGGGATAGTCATTGTAATTTAAGTAGTAAATTCTGATTTAAACATAATCTAAAGTTTTTCTTTAAAAATCCTAAATTTTGTGTATGGTGAGAAATCCTTATGGATTCTATTTTCTGAGAAGTAAAAGCTATGGACTGAAGCCTGATTTTTGGAGGAATGTTTTGGTAAATTTCCAAAGTGCAGTCATTGCATATATTAGTTTTGGGGTTTTTTTTGTTTTAAGACTAGTAAAACTTGATTAATGCTTTTTTTTTTTTCAGTACATTACCCTTATTTCCTTTCAAATAGAAAAGACTGACCCCTATTCAGCTTCTACCCTTGAGAATTATTTTTCTCTGAGAGCCCTGAATTTACCAGGAGTATGGGTGAAATTATTAGAATTTATTAATGTTAATTTTGCTAGATTTCTTATTGAAAGAGAATTCATTCAGAACCCCTGGAGTCCTAACTATTATCCCAGCCATTTCTTAGGAAGCCAAAGCCTGAGTAAGACTTTTCCTGCAGCCTAGGACTTGAAAGATTTCAAAAAAGACATCACTATGAGGAATTTGAAGGAAAACTCTACATAGAAGTCACCTCTATTTCAAGCTTCCAAGACAACCGAACTGGCTAAATATCCTTTTTTTTTATTTCTTTTCATTACCTTTTAGAATTCTTATTGAAGCAGGTATAAAACTTGCCATTTTATTTCCCCTGGGAATTCTGAGCAAAGTTCCTTTAAGTAGAGAAGTAGAAAGAAAAGAGCTAGTTCCCAGATCTAGCTCCCAAAATTTAATTTTTCTTCTATTTGCTTTTCTTTTTATATTTTTTGGGTTTTCTTTTGATAATTGACTCATATACCCCATAACTCAATGATGTATTCTGAGCTGTCCTAGGTGCTGGTCAACACCCTCTTCAGGGGGAGATTGTATTTTTATAAAAATCCAAGTTTTAAAATTTTGTTCAAGAAAATTTTGAAGAAAAGAAGCCTGCTAACGCTTTGAAACCAGAAAATGGACTATCTGCCTACAGAAACCTACACTGAATCAAGATGATCCAGAAAAGATGCCTGCAGAAGCCTACAATGAATTAAGATGATCCAGAATGAACTTTGGAATGCAACTGATTGAACTTAAGGGGATTGAACACAACTATTTTGAATTGTAAAACTCTTATGCCAAAGGGGATTGCCCCCTAAATGACCTTTTGGCAATGCACTCTCTCTTTCTATCTCTTCTACTTAACTCTTATCTCTAACAATTGTAGTTAGAATTTTAGGGGTAGGAGATAATTATTGTCAAATGATCAATTGTCAAGATGAGTCTCCCAAATGATCAGAGGAGGGATTATGATGAGATTAAATCTACCCTGCCCATCTTTAGGCTCTGGCTGGGCCTCTGGAGCCTTGCTGGAGTAAAGCCCAGACTTAAATACAAATCTCTTATTCTGCCCTCTTCTCATCTCTCTACTTCTCCTATATTTTGCAAATAAACTTCCATGAAAGTCATTTTGACTTGAGGTTATTCTTTAATTGAGAATTGATAATTATTCAGTTCCCAGGCGACCTAACCTTTTAATATATTCAACAAAAAGCCCCCCCTTTTTCCCCCTTTACACCTCTTGTGATTTTGGTACTTCTTTGAATTTGCATTACCTGTTATAGTACTGTTTTATAAAGCTGTAACTCAGTGAAAAACATTTTCACTCACACTGTGGATCATGGCCAAGTTAAAAAAAAAGAAATGGATCTCATTTTAGGGTGAGAAACCTTTGTATTACACCTCTCCTTGGCAAACCACAGTGTGTCACTGATTGTGAACTATATATTTTTTATTTTTTTAAATTTATTATTGTTTTTCTTTGTATATGCAATAGAGTATTTGAGTTTTCTTTTTCCTCTCATTTTTTGTACTTGAAGCACATGTTAATAGTATTAATGATTGTTTATTTGCACTAATATAAGTTTATAATATCCATTAACCTTAATATTAATGTATACCCAAAAGCTTTACACGATGGAGACCTGCCATTGATTGTTAAATATTATGGGACTTTGATTAATGATTGTGTCTGATTCTAGGAGAAGGGATCACAAAAGAGCCATAATACAGTGCCAAGAAGCACAAGGTAGAGGAGACTAAACAATCCCAGTACAATTGATGAGAATCTGTGCCAAGACAGAGGACTTGTTTTGAGGTTCGAGGAAGTGGCTATTTGAGAATGTCAGACACAGGATTTCCCCATGCCAGATTCAGACAAAGCACCTCAGTTTGGTTATAATCTTGGCTCCCCTCTCTTTGAGAGAGAAGGTAAAAATCAGACCAGGGAATGATATTTCTTGCCTGCTTCAAAATCTAGTCCTTTTTCTTTCTCCTTTATAGTGTGCTGATTTTCTATAGTCCGAGCTGCTGAATGGGTAAGTGCATATTGCTGCAATGGTCCTACAGGTTTGCAGGACATATATCACTTTATCGGGCCCTGATTCAAGGACCTATTATGGGCTTATTCTTGCTCGGAATTTTTGTGTACTATTTAATTTTGATTTTTTTTCTTTTCTTCTATTTGTTTTTTTATGGTTTTTTTACTTCCTTTTAACAACTGTTTCACATACCTCATAACTTAGCCATGTATCTCAGGGTGATCTGTGTGTTTTTCAACACCCTCTTCAGTGGGGATTGTATAATTGTCATAAAATTCTAGATTTATAAAAATTTTTCCTGTTTAAGAGTAATTCTAGAATAGGAAACTTGCTACCTCCCTAATCAAGAAAGTGAACTATTTGGAGTAAGTGCCATGGAGATGCCTACAGAAACCTCATACTACACCAAAGAATTCAGAATGAACTTTGGGATGTAGTGAAATTGAACTGTGGGGGTTAAATGCATTTATTTTGAATGTAAACTCTTATGTCAAAGGGGACTGCCCCCAATTGACTTTTTGTCAATGCACCTACTAATCATTAGTTTTGTTTTCTTTCTCTTTTATTTCCCTCTTATCCCCAAATTATTGTAATTTCCCTTTAGGAAATGCAATATTGTATGTACCTCTAGTTAAAGATCTTTAGAAATATAAGTTGATCATGTGTACTGATTATTCCATGGGGAAAATAGGCATGTAAATCTGGGACATTTCTACATGCTCGTTTCCCATAGGAATCACAGGGGGATTGTGTAATTAAAATTTGAACCCTAGAACTACAATTCCCAACACTCAACTTTCCTTCTCATGTTAAGTGCTGATGTAGAGAGGATATAAATTTTGAGTAATCCTGCCTCTCACTCTCTTCCTGTGATTGGGTTTGGTGGAGGTGGCATGAGGTAAGAGTCAGGAGAGTTTTTGCTCACATGGTCTTAATTTTGTTAGATAATTGGGTTTGGTTTTTTTTACTTCTATTTCTTTTTTATTCCTTCTACTTCAAGTGATTAGTAATAAACTTTATAAAACATAATTCTTGGAGTGTTTGGATATTAATTTAAATCCTACACCATCTAGCAAATGTGGAGATACAGGCACTCACTAAATTATACAATAAGCCATAGTTATAGCATCAGTCCAGAATCTTATATATTGTTCATTAGACTGGACTGCTACTTGATCATAAATGAGTAAAGATTTAACCCAAGTGAACACTTCAACTTTCTGTTTTACAACAGAACTTCAAAAATTTAAGACCTATGGGAAAACTAGCATCAGTATTTGTGAGGAAAACTAAAGAATGTTATAAAAATTAAGACACTACTATTTGGAATGCAAAAATCGGTGGAAATTTCATTTCCTAACATTAACTTTAACTGGCATTGCTTACTTCAAAAGATAAAAGCAATTCAATTTAAAATTAACAGATTTTTAGAGGAACATTGTCAAGAAATCCAATACATCAGGCAATTTAAAAGAAAACATAATTTCGTGCACTAGAGGATTAATTTGTACTTCTAGTAAAAAGGTTCCTCTTTAATAAATTTTATTTCTCCTTTTGTTAAGCTTTGAGAGCTTTAAGTGCCATATTATTAGAAGTCCATCCTATACTTACTCAGTATATTTGACTCAACACTGGCTCTTCATATTCTTTCTTTTCCCGAACAGTATTCAGGTAACGTAGTCTAGGATAATAATAGACCAAATTGATTTTTTTTCAACTTCAAACAATAGATAATTCCATAAACCACCATGTATTCAGAGAAAAGACTAGCTATTTTCTTAAAATATAAGCTTTCTGGGAATGTCATTCCCTTGTAAGTTCTATTCAACCTTTGTATTTATGCCAAGTTCAGCAACTGTAGTCAATGCAAAAAATTCATCCTAACTCTAAAAAACAAACACCTTTCAAATGATTCATTTCTTGAACTACCAGCTCATGGAGGATTTACTGAACAAAGAATCCAAAGGGAATATGATCCAGCAACTTATTTAAAGCATAAAATTTCTAGCATCCAAGGTTCCCAAATATTATCTGTTCCCCAAAACCCATCTCGTCTGCTAAATTCCCTTTTTCTATTGAGGGGTTGATGATACTACCAGCCTTCTAAATAATTAGGTCTGCAAATTCAATGTCATCCTGAACATATCCCATTGTTGCCAAGTCTTGTTATGAAGGTAGAATTAATGTTTCTCCCATCTGTCCTCTACCACCTAATCTGTCTCCCTTTCCATTCAGGCTCTCTCCTATACTACACACTCTTTACATAGCTGTCATATTTTTTTTTCTTTCAATTGAAGGAGTTTCATGATGGGTCCTCTCTTACTCAACAACAATAATCTCATAAAATACATATATAAAAAGGTCAATTTATCATACTCTTAGAAGACAGAAGGCTGTCTCTCACAAAAGACATAAAGGAGGGTAGGTGAATATTATTAAGGTAGTAAATCATTCTTTGAAAAAAGTATATATATGTGGAATCTTAAACCTTCCACCCTCTTTGTGATGCCTCATCATGGGCCAGTGATATTCATTCTACTGCCCAGGGGGAATGAAAAGAATACCTTTTCTTCTTCTATAATGAGCCTAGATAAGATAAAGTCCCACCACACACACCAAAAAAAAAAAAAAAAAACCTAGATGTTGAACAATTATATCTGTATCCACAAGGCAATAACCTAATAAATGATATGTGAAGAAAGCTAATCCACTATTGTAATATTGCACAAATCAGCCTAAAGGGATATGCCTACGACCAATACTGAGATCCTTAGCCAGAGTCTACTGGCACATTTCCCATACCCTCTAATGGTCCCCTAACCATTAGAAGTGACAATTCTGCTCAATCTAGTGAAGGGGAAGACAAGGTGGGATAAAACTAAAATCAAGTCCCTTTCTGTCTCAGGCAGTCCCTAGGATGGCACAGTCTCCATCCAGAACTCCATCCCTACTCTTTCCCAACTGTGATAAAAGAAACAGACATTGGTTCAACCCAATAAAGGAAGAAAGTATCTATAGTCAAAAGAAAAACTAGGACACAGGGCCACTATGAATGGCTGCACCAGGCAAGAAAGGGGACAGTAACCCAGCTAAGGCCAGTACTGACCCTCAAATGCTGCTAAAGATAGATAGGCCTGTGGTGAAACATAAGACTCCCCCCACCCCCTCAGCAAAAGAAAGCTGAAGCAGCTCTGTAGTGCCAGGGTTATACCCACTATCAAAGGTGGCAGAGTGAGAAAGTGAATAATGTAAGAATATAAGAGAAATCATTTAAAACACCAAGGATTTGAAGAGGAAGAAATTTTAATTAAAACACTAGAGCATGAACAGATACTAACCTAAAACCAGAAGGAAGGATGAGTATTAAATACTTAAAGTACAAATCTTTCTTAATAAACTTATAAGACAAAAGAAAATTAACAAATGACTGATGATAAAAGGAACCCTAAGAAATCCCAATGGAATAAGACAATGAATTCTAGAACTGCTCAAAAGAAAAAGAAAATACCTCAGGGAACAATTTAAGAAGCAACCAGTGAAAGAATAAAAAGCCTTCAAAAAGAAAAGATGATTAGCATATTAGTAAAAAATTGAAATCAAGGTAGGGAGTCTCTCTATAGACATGAGAGTCAAACAAACTTGGAAAAGAAAAATTCCAAAATGAAGGAAACTCTGAATAGGGAAACAAAATATGATAATAGTAAATGAACATAAAAGCTATACATTTCAAAGAGAGAATGTGAATGGATAAAGAAAATGTAAGGCTCATAGGTCAATTAAAAGAACATGAAAATTTAAAAAGCCTGAACATAATACAAGGAATACCATAAAAAAAATTGTCAAGAAGCTTTGAATATAGAAAGCAAAAGAAGCATAAATACAAAAAAGAAAGCCCACAGCTGACACCCCCAAATAACAAAATGATCCTACAATCCACAAAAAACAGTTGGTAAAATTTAACAATTCCAATGACAAATAAATTCTGAAAAGAACCAGGAGAAAGGCTTTCAAATTTAAACAAAAAAAATTACTAATTTTGGGGGCAGCTGGGTAGTTCAGTGGATTGAGAGCCAGGCCTAGAGATGGGAGGTCCTAGGTTCAAACCCGGCCTCAGACACTTCCCAGCTGTGTGACCCTGGGCAAGTCACTTGACCCCCATTGCCTACCCTTACCAATCTTTCACCTATAAGTCAATACACAGAAGTAAAGGGTTTAAAAAAAAAATTACTAATTTTAAAAAACACCTACTTTGAACACTAAAAGAAGTGAATAATGTATTTTGAAAAACATAGGATTTCGGGATTCAATGCCACATGATATACTCTCCAAACCTAAATCTAAAAAAAATCAGTGAAAAAAGATAGACATTTACCAAGGAGTTTCTGAGGTATTTCTGGGGAAAAAAAGTAAATAAAAAGCAAAACAAAACAAAAACCCCCGAACTTGAGAAAAATATTCAACTTGGAAACACAACAAACTTGTAAACACTTTTTGACCCTGGACCTTTCATACTAAAATATTCTCTTTCCCTGAGGTCTAATCTTCTGAGTGATTCCTCTCAGAATATCCATTGTAAGTAGAAAAAGGACAAATTAAAAGGTGTTTTTATTCCTCTCCAGGCTATACTATAGATTCATCTCCAAAAGATTCTCTCTGCTTTCCCTTTCTCTCCACCATTTTTAGTTCTTTTTATGTGCAGTCTTCCCTATTAGAATATAAATTCCTTGAGGGTAAACGCTGTCTTTCTCTCTAATCTTATTTGTATTTCCAGGGCTTATAGCAAAGCAACTGGCACATAAGCACATACTAAATGTTTCTTCACTGTCTGACTGATCCAAACAACAGAAACATAAGAAAAGTAAAGTATTAATTATCAAGGGTTCCTTTGATAAGCAAAAGACACAAACCTAAATGGAGACTTAATAATAAAAATATAATGAGTCAAAGGAAGAAACATTGGAACAATAATTATGGAAAAGATAATGATGATGATGAGATAATATACAGTACTAATATTTCTCAAATGCAGCTAACAGTCCCAATACGATAAATGACATCCCTAAAAATAAGTATTAATAAAATAGAAAAATAGTAAATTAAATTGATATATTTTTTTTCAATTGAAAAGTGGCATTATTTTAATTAATCCCATTACAACCTCCTGGAAGTGAAAACAAACTCAGAAGAAGAATGTGAATCCCTTTCTCTCTTAACTCCAAGAAAATACCCCTCTTGCCCCAGAGGTCTAAATTTTGGAAAGAAGACAATCCTTAAATGTCTCTCAATCATCTAGCCAGGATTAGCTAAAGACATTCAAACTTAAGTACCTCTTCAGGCACCTTAGCCTCTCCTATTATATCTAGGATACACTCAGCTATCCTAGACTCTGGCTACCTACTTTTCCCAACCCATTTGTGAACTCATATAACCAGTCCATTGTCCTTCCCCCCTTTACTCCCTAAAAACTACCTAAGATCTCCCTTTTTGGTGGCTGAGCTGAAATTCCCAACTTTACATTGCTATATATCTTTCCCTAGACTACAGTCCTCCCAAGGAATGCTTCTGTGTGATATTTTTTATTATATTCTTCCTTGTTCTAATTAAAGATCTGTTGTTATAACTATTCTGGTGGTTTGTTTTTATAAAACCCTTTTCCTCTTTCTGTCTTCAAATCAATAATGTGTATTGCTACCAAGGCAAAAGAGCAGTAAGGGAAGGCAATGGGGGTTAAGTGACTTGCCCAGGGTCACATGGCAATGAAGTTTCTGAGGTCACATTTGAACCCAAAACCTCTGATCTCTGAGCCTGACTCTCAATCCACTGAACCGCTTAGATGTTCTATTCTGGTAATTCTGATTATTTTTCAGGTTGACAAAAGTTAACAAAAAAATCCGCAAATAAGAAAAAAAAAAAGGAAAATTTTGAAAATTAAGTGAATTAGATAAGTTAGAAACCAAAATATATAATAGAACTGATTTTTTTAAAAACATTAGTTAAAAGCTGGTTCTCTGAAAAAAAAAACTAACAAAAATGATAAATCTTTGGCAATCTAATGAAAAAGAAAATCAAATTAACAAAATTAAAAAACCAGGAAAGGAAAACCACAACAAATAGAATAACTAAAAACAATTATTAGAACTTACTATCTACAGTTATATTACCATCAAAACGGAAACTCAAAAGAAATCAAGCATCACCTAACAAAATTATAAAACATAAAAAATAATATAATAAAAAATATCTTAAATAATATAATCTAACGGAAAATGAATTTGCTATACAGGAACTACCAAAAAACCTCCAGAGATAAATAAATGTAAAAGTCAATTCTATCAAATTTTTGAAGAAAAATTAGTACCTATAATAAGGAAATTATTCTCAAGAATTGATCAAGAATTTTTTCTAACTCTTGCTTTGTTTTAAAATCTTTCCTTTCCCAGAGATCTGACAAGTACACTATTATGTGTTCACCTAATTTTCTTATAGTTTCCTTCTTTATATTCCAGTCATTCAACCATTCTGAATTTAGCTTGCTGTGGGGTGTGAAATGTTGATCTAAACCTAATCTCTCCCACATTGTTTTCCAATTTTCCCAGCAGTTTTTGTCAAATAATGGATTTTTGTCCCAAAAGTTGGTCTCTTTGGGTTTATCATACACTGTCTTGCTGATGTCACTTACCCCAAGTCTATTCCACTGATCCTCCCTTCTGCCTCTTAACCAGTACCATATTGTTTTGATGACTGCTGCTTTATAGTATAGTTTAATATCTGGTACTGCTAGGCCACCTTCCTTCACATTTTTTTCATTATTTCCCTTGATATTCTTGATCTTTTGTTATTCCAAATGAAATTTGTTATAGTTTTTTCTAATTCAGTAAAAAAGTTTTTTGGTAGTTTGATAGGTATGGCACTAAATAGATAAATTAATTTGGGTAGAATGATCATTTTTATTATGTTAGCTTGTCCTACCCATGAGCAATCAATGTTTTTCCAATTGTTTAGATCTAGTTTTAATTGTTTGGAAAGTGTTTTGTAGTTGTTTTCATATAATTGCTGTGTTTGTTTTGGTAGATAGATTCCTAAGTATTTTATATTGTCTAGGGTGATTTTAAATGGTGTTTCTCTTTCTACATCTTGCTGCTGTGATGTGTTGGAAATATATAGAAATGCTGATGATTTATGTGCATTTATTTTGTATCCTGCAACTTTGCTAAAGTTGTTGATTATTTCTATTAGCTTTTTAGTTGATTCTCTAGGATTTTTTAAGTAGACCATCATATCATCTGCAAAGAGTGATAGCTTAGTCTCCTCACTGCCTATTTTAATACCTTTAATTTCTTTTTCTTCTCTATTTGCTACTGCTAGTGTTTCTAGTACAATGTTAAATAATAGAGGTGATAATGGGCATCCTTGTTTCACTCCTGATCTTATTGGGAAGGTTTCTAATTTATCCCCATTGCATATGATGTTTGTTGATGGTTTTAGGTATATACTGTTTATTAGTTTTAGGAAAGGCCCTTCTATTCCTATACTTTCTAGTGTTTTCAGTAGGAATGGGTGATGTATTTTGTCAAAGGCTTTTTCAGTATCTATTGAGATAATCATGTGGCTTTTGTTTGTTAGCTTGTTGATATGGTCAATTATGTGGATGGTTTTCCTAATGTTGAACCATCCTTGCATTCCTGGTATAAATCCCACTTGATCATGATGGATAACCCTCTTACAAAATTACAAAATGTAAAATAAATAATTTTGATTATATTAAATTAAAACATTTTTGTACAAATAAAAACAATGCAACCAAAATCAGAAGGGAAACAACAAACTGGGAAAAAATCTTTATAACAAAAAATTCTGACAGAGGTCTAATTACTTAAGTATACAAGGAACTAAATCAATTATATAAAAAAATCAAGCCATTCCCCAATTGATAAATGGGCAAGGGACATGAATAGGCAATTTTAAGATAAAGAAATCAAAACTACAATAAGCACATGAGGTGTTCCAAATTTCTAATAATTAGAGAAATGCAAATCAAAACAACACTGAGGTATCACCTCACACCTAGCAGATTGGCTAAAATGATAGAAGGGGAGAGTAATGAATGTTGGAGGAGATGTGGCAAAACTGGGACATTAATACATTGCTGGTGGAGTTGTGAACTGATTCAACCATTCTGGATGGCAATTTGGAATCATACCCAAAGAGCTCTAAAAGAATGCCTGCCCTTTGATTCAGCCATATCATTGCTGGGTTTGTACCCCCAAAGAGATCATAGATAAAAAGATTTGTACAAAAATATTTATAGCCGCGCTTTTTGGGGTGGCAAAAAACTGGAAAATGAGGGTATGTCCTTCAATTGGAGAAAGGCTGAACAAATCGTGGTATCTGTTGGTGATGGAATATATTGTGCTCAAAGGAATAATAAACTGGAGGAATTCCATGTGGACTGGAAAGACCTCCAGGAACTGATGCAGAATGAAAGGAGTAGAACCAGAACATTGTACACAGAGACTGATACACTGTGGTAAAATCGAACTTAATGGACTTCTGTACTAGCAGCAATGCAATGACCCAGGACAATTCCGAGGGATTTATGAAAAAGAACACTATCCACATCCAGAGAAAGAACTACAAAAGTGGAAACACAGAAGAAAAACAACTGCTTGAACACATGGTTTGATGAGGACATGATTGGGAATCCAGACTCAAAACAACTATACCAATGTAACTATCAATAATATGTAAATGTCTTTATTGATGACACATGTTAAAAGCAATGGAAATGCACATCAGCTATGGGGGTAGGTGTTTGAGGGGGGTGAAGGGAAAAGTAAGAACATAATCATGTAACCATTGAAAATTGTTCTAAAACAATTAAAAATTAAAAAAAAAAAGAATTGATCAAGAAAACATTCTGTAATGTAAAGATTAAAAATCGAATACCTAAACCAGGAAAAGATACAGCAAAGAAAAAGAACTACATACCAATATTGTTGATGAATACAGATTTAAATGTTTAGTACAAAATCATGGCAAAAATAAATATAGCAATTAATCAAAAAAATCATCATGATCATAATGATGATGACATTTATGTAGTGTTTACTTTGTTCAGGCTCTGTGTGAAGCATTTACAATTACTAACTAACTGATTTGATATCCTCTACATCCCCATGAGACAGATGCAGTTATACCATTTACAGATGAGGAAACTGAGTCAAATAGTGGCTAAATGATGTGCTCAGTCACAGATCTAGTAACTAGTATCTAGGCCAAATTTGAACTCAAGTCTTCCAGAGTTCTATCTACCTTGTCACACTGGATTCACATTAGGAATGGAAGGTTTATTAATGGGAAAATTTTCACATAATTATTCATATTGATAACAATACCCAAGAGATGCAGAAAATTATTTTAACAAGTTAGGTAATTGAGGAACATTTATCTAGCACCTATTATATGCCAGGCACTGGGCTGTTTAAACTCTAGATATATAAAGAAAGGCAAAACCTAATATCAAAGGGTTCTTAGTCTAATGGGGAAGACAATTGTGCAAATAATTATGTACATAAGCTAAATACAGGATCAATTCAGAGATAATCAATAGAGGGAAGAAAATAAGGGATACTGAGAAAAGTAGTTTATAAAAAGAGGAACTATTTTAGCTAAGTCATGAAAGAATTCAAGGAAATCAGGAGATGAAGAAGTAAATCTTAGGCAGGGACACACCTAATAAAACTGCATGGAATGGCTGGGGGAGCAGTTAGCTAGGTGGCACAGTGGATTGAGAGGCAAGCCTAGGGACTGGAGGTCCTGGGTTCAAATCTGGCCTTAGACACTTTCTAGCTGTGTGACCCTGGGCAAGTCACTTAACCCCCATTGCCTAGCCCTTACCACTCTTCTGCCTTGGAACCAATACATAGTATTGATTCTAAGACAGAAGGTAAAGGTTATTTTTTTTTTAATGCAAGGACTAAGAAGACGGATTGTCTTAATTAAGGAACAACAAGGAAGTCAGAGGCCATTATCATTGGATTGCAAAATACATGGAAGAAAGTAAAGTATAAGAAGCCAGTAAGGTAGGAAGTAGCTAAGTTATGAAGGGCTTTAAATTAAAAAAAAAAAAAAAAAAAAAAAAGATAAAAGTGGGGAGAGGGTTTGGATTTTATACTGGAAAAAATAGGGAACAAATGTAGTTATTAAATGGGGGAGGTAGGCAATGGTCATGATCAGCCCTGTGCTTTAGGAGAACCAATTTGACAAAGTAGAGAATGGTCTGAAGGAGAGAAAGACTTGAGGCAGGGAGAACAACCAGAAGGCTACCGCAACTGTCTAGGTATAAAGTAATGAGAGCCTAAATTTTGGTAGTGGCAGATGTGTAAATAGAATTAGCTCGATCCCATTAATAGTCAAAAATCTACCCATCCTAGGGTGCTAATGATGTCACTCCCACCTCCCTTAGTGGGGAGGGGAGACAAGTTACCCACACGTGACAATAAGTAACAAATCAAGAATAAGGGACTGCCTTTTGGGCAGTCCAAATCAATGTAGAAACTGCCATTTGTCCATTTGAATTAGAGGTGGACCACGGGAAGTGATGAAAGACACGATCTCTTTAAGTAAGTGAGTGAACTTCCTGTGGGGGCAGTTGCCTTCTCGAACTGGGAGCAGAAGCATCTCCTGAGACCACAGAACGCTTACACTCTATATTGTCACGTGGATAAGTTAGGCTGACTTCCTTGGCCTAGCTGGGCCAATTCTAAACTCTGCCTATCTGGCTGTTGGGCCTTGTGGCTTACACAGAGGAGAGAAAAGGGTATAAGAGATGTTATAAAGGTAGGATGAACAAGACTTGGAAACAGATTGAATATGGAGAATAAAGGAAGAGAAAAGAATCAGGGATGGCATTGAGATTGAAATATTGGTTGCCTCAGAGGATAGTGATGCCCTTGACAGTAGAAAATTAGGAAAAGAGAATGGCTGGGAGGAAATATAATGAGTTCAATTTTAGAAATGTTAAGCTTAAGATGTCTCCAGGGCATCTTGTTTCAGATGTCCAAAAAGCAGCTGGAGATGTGAGTCAAAGAGCTATAAGAAAAAGGGATACAGCTGGTTAAGTAGATGGGAGAATTGAGCAGAATTCATGGAAGCTAATGCGATCACCAAGTGAAATAGGACAATTAGAAAAGAAGAGAACCCACAATACAACCTTGAAACCAGTGTTAGTAAATGTGAACTGGTAAAGCTACAGCAAAGAAGACTGAGAAAGAACAAGATAATAGAAAAGACAGGAAAGAACTGTCACAAAAATCTAGACAAAAGAAAAGATAGCATCAAAGAGAAGAGGGTGATCAAAGTTCAATAACCATTCATCATTAGATTTTTAGAAAGTATAGGCATATAAAAATATTTTTAAATATGCAATAAAGAATAATCTATATAAAAGTCAAGGAAAGAATCATATGCAAATGGGCAAATATTAGAAGTTTCCCCAACAAATTAGGAAAAAAGCAAGTATGCCACCTTTCCTTAATTCTTAATATCTGATATGATTTCAGAAATAATAGCTATTGTAATAAACCAAAAAAATAAATTAAAGGCAAAAAGATAGGCAGAAAAAAGATTTTAAAACTACCCTAATTTAAAACTAATATAATGATACACTTAGGCTGTAGGCTACAGAATTAGACTATAAAAACCAATATGATTTCTACATAATAACAAAATTCAGAAGTAATTAATAGCATAAGTCCCATTCAAAATTACTACAAAATGTATGAAATATCTAGAAGTAATAATTTCAAAGTATACTTAATACCTATTTAAATAAAATTTAAAAGATCTGAAAAAAAGTTTAAAAGAAAACATATAGCAGGAAGTATCTTTGAGATTCATAATGGCCATGACAATATGATAGAAATTACCATTTCCATAATAATTTATATACTTATTGCTATAATAACCAAAATTTCAACAGCATACTTTACAGAGCAAGACAAAAACTTTTAAAGATACATTTTGTGAAACAAAAGATCCTGAATTAGCAGTGTAAATATGGAAAAGATTAGAGGCAGTAACACTTGCAGACTACCAACTATATTATAAAGCAGCAATTATCAAAACCACTTTATACTGGTTTAAAGGCTGGAAAAATGTAAATGAGATATACTAGACATGGGAGAAAGAGAAATAATTGAACTCAACAACCTAGTAATAGGTAAATCTGAAAACACAAATTAGCTAGGAAAGAATTCCCTATTTGATAAGGAGTGCTAATAAAACTAGAAAACAGTCTGGCAGAAATTAGGCTTAGACAAACATCTTAAACCAAATATTAAAGTCTATACCATTAAAAAACTAAAAGAGAAGTATATCATGTATGAATTTCTAACCAAAAAAAGGATAAAGGCAATTACAAAAAATGAATGAGACAATTTTGAAATGGACAGTCTTTTGCAAGATCAAATTAATGCAACTAGAACAAAGGAAGTGGTCAACTTGGAAGAAAAAACAACAATTTTGTGTCAAATCTTTCTGATAAGGGTCTGATTTCCAAAATACAGAGACAACTAACAGACAAAAAATACAACATCAATAAGCCATTCTTTAATTAAATGGTCAATGAATATGAAGAAATAGTTCATAAAATAATTAAGTACTGGCAACCCATATGAAACAATTCTTCTCACCATTAATAATAAGAGAAATTTCAAAAGAAGAAAACCCTGAACTTCACTTTGTGCAGAGAACTGGTTTAAAAAAAGAAAGACAAAAGATAGGAATAGTTAATGTAGGAGGGATTATGTAAAGATGATTTTACCAATGTATTACACCAAATTGGTACAACTATATGAAAAGCAATTTAGAACTATGCAAAGGAAATGACTAAAATGTCTACAATTTCGATCCAGTCATCCCACAACTAAGCATATACAAGAAGGAGTTCATAAGCAAAAAAGAAAATATTTAAACAGCTGAATATTTAAGGCAGCAATTTTGTGGTAAAAAATGAACTGGAAATTAAAAGGATGCTCATTGATTTAAAAATGGTCCAACTATGGTACATAATTGTAATGGAATATTACTGTGCTATAAAGAAATAATAAATATGATGAATACAAGGATAAATAAAAAGACTTAAATGAACTGGTGCAAAGTGAAAAAAGCAGAAGAAACATTATATACAATATGTAAATAGAAAAATCCTAAAACAACTCAAACCAAATACTGAAACATAAACATTATAAAAAAATTATAAAAAGCAGTATCAGCCCCAAAGAAGAAACATCTGTTCTGTTCCCTCCTTTCCAGAGGTTGGTGTCCAGGGAAACTAAGCATTGCATAGAATATTAAAAAAAATTTTTTTGACATGTTGATGATTGGTTTTGATCAATCCACTTTCTTTCCTTCCCCATTCCAAACTTAAAAGTCAACCAGTTCAACATCAGAATTTTGCCTACTCTCAAATCCATTTCCTCATCAGATTGCAATTAATGACTGGCCTAATCTCAGCCCTACAATAGTCCCACTATCTACTATACATTTTTAACTAATCTCAACTAGGTTTTCACTGCAGCAAAAAAAAAAAAAAAAAAAAAAGAGTCCTTTCACTCTTCCTAAACTGATTCTCCATCCTATTTTGCCAGTACAAATCAAAACATTCTCTTTCCATTTGAAGATTCCCACACCAGACTCTCCTTTCACCCTCAGCATAGTAATATCTTGCTTAATACTTTATTTTTAAAAAGAGAGGCTTTTCAACATTAATTCCATTTCTCAATGGGGGAGAGGGGAGCTAGGAGAAAATAGATTATCACAGATTTAAAAAAATAAAAATTTCACTACATTTTTTAAATTAAAAAAACAAAATAATTCCCTCTTCTGGTCTTCACATCTTACATTCCCCTTACATCATCCACCATTCAACATACCTTTATTACCCTCTCCTCTTCGTTTTAATCGTCAATGTCTTCCTACTGGTCATTTACCTGTTGCCTACTACCATATGCAGATCTACACTCTCCTTTAAAAACCTTCCCAGGAGAACTTCCGGGTTAAGATGGCTGCAGAGTAGAAGCAGGGCACTTAACTCTTCTAACCAACTCATACATGATACCTCAAAAGGACACAAAAACCAAATCCAGATGAACGAAGGGACCCCACAACAGGGCGCAGCATTGAAGGTACGTGGGATTTGGGCATTTCTGCTCTATGAGGGGGTGAAATAGCTCCCAATAAAGTGTGAGCTTATCAACCCTCCCCCAGCCCCAACCCCACCTACAGATGCCATTACTAGCTCACAAAAGTTAGAGCAAGTATAGGGCATTCACTAAGTTCTTGGCAGCTAACTGGGACCACCAAGGGCTTGCTCCTGAGAGCAGCAAGACTTAAGACCCCAAGAGGCTAAAGAACACGGACTTTGAGCACGGACCTGGACTTTGAGCACAGACCTGGACTTTGAGCACAGACCTTGAGCTCGGACCTTGGGCGCGGACTTTGGGTGTGGACCTAGAGTAGTGGGGTGAAAGACAGTGGAAGCAGTGTAGGCTGAGACTCGTAAAGGAGCCTTGGGCAGAGGAGCAAGCATGGGCCAATATCTGGGGTCCTGGCAGCTGACTGGGACCACCAATAGGCTTGACCCTGAGAACAGCTAGACTTGAGACCCCAGGAGCCTAAAGAGTGCAGACCTTGGGCCAAGGATATAGCTGAGAGGGGCAGCACTGTGCTGTGGCTTGTAAAGTAGACTCAGGTAAAAACTGTTCCACAGCTCTATACACAGAGAGCCAGGCCACCTCAACCAGATTTCTGACTGAGAAGGAAAAAACAGCATAATAATGGCAAGCAATGCCCAAGAACTAACCAGGAGAAAGAACAAGAGGAAAGCATTAATACTCGATAACTTTTACACAGAAAAAATCCAGACAACAGAGCAGACAGCAGAGGACAAACAAGTAAACACATCCAAACCTTCCCAAAAAAATGAAAATTGTTCACAAGCCCTTGAAGAGTTCAAATCTGAGATCATGAGAAATATGGAAGAGATTTGGCAAGAAAAGTGGGAAATAGCTCAAAAGGAAATTAGTAGTTTAAAAAACAGAAACTCTCAACTGGAGAAAGATGCCCCAAAATCACACAAAATGACAAGCAAATTGTAGACCCAAATTACACAGCAGGAAAACAAGATAGACCAAATCAAAAGATTATAGCAGAAAACCAGTATCTAAAGACCAGAATCAGGCAAGTAGAAGCCAATGATCTTGCAAGACAGCAAGAACTAATAAAACAAAGTCAAAAGAATGGCAAAACAGAAGGAAATATGAAATATCTCACTGAGAGAATGACAGATCAAGAAAACAGGTCTACAAGAGACAATTTGAGAATCATTGTTCTTCCTGAAAAATCAGAAATTAATAGAAATTTGGACACTATACTACAAGAAATTATCCAAGAAAACTGCCCTGACATTCTTCAACAACAGGGCAAAATAGACATTGAAAGGAAAGATCACTCTCTCCACTAAACCCTCAAAAGTCAATCCCCAGGAATATAATTGCCAAAATCAAGAGTTTCCAAGTTAAGGAAAAAAATATTACAAGAAGCCAGAAAGAGACAATTCAGATATCAAGGAACACCAATCAGGATTACACAACTTTGAATGACTTAAGAATTCTGTTCAATGCTATAGCTAATCATAAAAAACTGATAATGAAGTATGTTTCCCACCTCATGTTAGACAGATGCATAATGGAAGATGTATAATGAGATACGCATGTTTAGACATAATCAATGGGTTAATAAGTTTTATGTGACTACTCTTATTTGTTCAGGAATGGGAGGAAGTTTTGGAGTAGTGACAGTGTTGCTATAACTCTAAACTTGTGTTGTTCTGAACCTCAAACACAGAAAGGGTAATGACAATGTACTAGACTGAAACAGTTAACAAGACAGTGAAATATCTTAACGTTTATCTTGAAATATATAAATTTCAACTTTTGACTGCAACTGAGGCTTATAATAACAATGTTTACATAGAAAGACGCTGCCGCACAGTTAAGAAAACTCAAGTGGTAAAATTTTAAATTTTAAATTCAGGTTGCAAGCTGATGATCTATAAAAATACAATTAAAACCCTATCAGTCACAATCATTTTGAACAGCAGTTTGGAACTATGCCCAAAGAGCTATAAAATTGTGTATATCCTTTTACCCAACAATACCACCTACCCAGGTCTATATCTCAAAGAGACCAAAGATAGGGGAAAAGGATATAGTTGTACGTGTGTATGGATATATATTAAAGCAACTTATTTTGTGGTGGCAAAGAACTGGAAACTAAAAGGATATCCATCAACTGACTGAACCAATGGCTGAATAGATTGTTGTATACGATAGGAATAGAATACTACTGTGCCAAGGAGGAGAGGTTTCAAGAAAAACCTGGAAAGTCTTTTAGGAACTGATAAAGAGTGAAGTGATCAGAGGCAGAAGAACATTATACACAGTAACACGAATATTGTATAATGATCAACTGTGAATGACTTAAAAATTATCAGCAATGCAAGGATCCAAGACAAAGTTAAGGGACTGATGATAAAAAATGCTATCCACCACCACAGAAGGAACTGATTGGAGTTCAGATGCAGATCAAAGGATATTACTTTTGACTTTATTTCCTACATGAGTTTTTTCTTATATGTACCCTGTCTTCTTTCACAAATGGATGAATAAAGAAATATATATTGCATGGTATCACATGTATAACCTATATCAGATTTACCATCTTAGGGAGGGAAGGGAAAAGAGAGAGAATTTGGATCATAAAATATTAGAAAACAAATGTTAAAAATTGTTTCTACATGTAACTGGGAGAAAATATATTACTGGGGAAGGGGGGGAGAAACCCTATCAGTTTCATAAAATAATCTCTAATTAGAAATTTAGGATTTGAAAAATGAAGTAAAATTTAACATGTAAAAATTTGATGGCAAAATTATGCATTGGTTTATAGATCCTACTAAGAAATAAGCAAAGAAGGGGCAGTTGGGTGGCTTAGTGGATTGAGAGCCAAGCCCAGAGATGGGAGGTCCTAGGTTCAAATCTGGCCTCAGACACTTCCTAGTTGTGTGACCCTGGGCAAGTCACTTAACCCCCAATGCCTAGCCCTTATTGCTCTTTTGCCTTGTAACCAATACACAGTATTGATTCTAAGACAGAATGTAAGGGTTTAAAAAAAAAAAAAAAGAAAGAAAGAAGCACAGTACCTGACAAAGCAATATGATTTCATCATTCTGATTTAGTTTTTATCAAATATTTATACGTATTACTAAGAATGGGCAGACAGGTGATATAGTGGAAAGAGCTAAGGACTTGGGAATCAAGAAGATCTTCCCATCTTTCCTTGGACACTTATACTAGCCATGTGATCCTGGGCAAGTCATCTAACTTAAATAAGAATTTCCGTGCTTCAGTTTCCTCATCTGCAAAAAAATAAGAATAATAATGCATCTACCTTACAAGGTTGTTGTGAAAATAAAATTAGATAATATTTGTAAAACACTTTACAAACAGAGCACTATGCAAATGCTAGCTATCAGTAGTAGTAGTTCATATCAGTATATTCTTAACTCAATAACTTAATTTCCAAAAAGTTTTTACTCAGATGATAAGAAGTTGCAAGCAATGGCATTAAAGTAGTATATCTAATTCAAACTCATAATTTTGCCATCAAACTTTTACATCAATTAAGAAGCTTCATTTCATCTTAAATTTGAAATTAGAAAACAACTGGGAAATCCAAAAAAAAAGATGAAATGTATAAAAAACTTTGAAATATAATTCTATATTTCTAATCTTTATTTTGAGAGCAGTAATTATGAGAATTCATGTCTAATCTACTATTGCATTTATTACATGACCTTAGTTTTTTTCTAAGTTAGATGACATCCTACATGAGTGATGGGCAAACTTTTTAAAGAGGGGATCAAAGGAAAGGAAATGCTCATCTGCCAGTCTGTTTCTAAGGCAACTCTTTGGAAGTTTCATTGTATTGTATCCTACTCATTGTATTCGTTCACAGTGGATTAGAACATTTCAGGGAGGCCGCATCTGGTCTGCAGGCCATAGTTTGCCCATCACTGTCCTAGATTATGACAATTTTTTTTTGTTTATTCATAACATAAACATTTTTAAGAATTGACTAATACAGTGTGAAAAAGTGGGAGCTTGCATTTATAGCCCTTTACACTTACACAATGCTTTCTCAGCTCATTGTTCATTGACAAAAATAGAATCAGTATCATTAGCCCTGTTTTACAGATAAGGAAACTGAGGCTTAGTCACAATATTTTGCTCAAGATCATTTGCCAAGCCTTCCAAGTGTTCTTTCTACTACACCAGGAAAGAATCACTCCACTCTATTCCACTCCCTTTCATTTCAACCTCACCCATTTTACTATGAGTCACTGAAAATTTTATTTAAAAATGGGTAAAACTTAACTTGAGGTGGGAAGACCATGACCATTAATTAGGTTTTAAGATATGTCATCTTATTAGCTAACATGTGTAAAAGTGAAATTTGGGAAATGTATCAAACTACATTTCCCGTGGTCCAACTGGTTTCCGTTTCCAGTTCTTTGGGCGTGGGGAGGCCTATGTCGACACAGAGAAGAGTTTATAATCTCCTGGGTTAGGAGGGAGGGTCTCTTGGCCAGCAGACTCGGAGGAGACAGGAGACAATTATGGCTAGGCATGATATAGAAAAGGATCCAGGAAAGGAGCCAGAAAAGGTCTCCTTTACTGGTCGGATAATGAAATGTGCCTATCAAAACTGAAGAGGGATGAAAATTTCTCATTAAAGAAATTAGAGAAAACAAATAAATGATTGCGTTATATTTAATCAATGTTTCAATACTACAGTAATTCTAGTTGGGACAATCAAATTGTACAGAAAAACGTATAACTAAAAATATAAAGTCAGTATCTGTTTCTCCTTCAAAAATTTATGAACACACAAAAAAACAATAAAATGCAAAGCAGTAAAAGCAGTATCTACAATGTCCTAATAAAAAGGCAAGTAATCACTTCCCAATTAAAAGAAAAAAATAACCATTCTTACCATGTCCTCCCTTCTCACTTTCTAGCCCCTTGCAAACTGGTTTCTGCCTTTGTCAGTGAAGTGGAGCTATCCATTTCAACATTACCATGGCCTCTTCTCGATCTGTATGCTTCTTGTTCTCTGGACAGCATTTGATATTGTTGACAACCTACCTCACCTTCAATGTCATATTTCTTGATTCTCTTCCTATCTACTCCTCCATCTGCATCCATATTGTCACCAAACCGTGGTAGTACCTGGGTCCTCTTCTCTCCACATTTTTAGATGGCTTTGTAAATGTAAACTCTTTCCCCCTTTTTTCTTTCTTTCTTTTTTCTTTCCCCTTTTTCTTTTTGGTCAGGAAGCAGCTTGAGATCATTGAAAGCAAAATTTACCAAATGCAATATAGACTGAGCTATTCCTCATATTTACTTCTGGGCCTCAGATCATTATCCATCCTGTCAAACTAACATTTGGAATCCTAATACTATAATTTTTCTTGTCATCCTAGCCAGTCCCAGTCTGAATATGAGCTACAACTTCAGAACTGTTTTAACTTGAATTTGTCTTATTATTCATGACTGGGGGGATTTCTTCATATTGATTACTGGTAAATCATTTCTTCTGAAAACTGCCTCTCGTGATATTTAAAGAAAGAAATGCATAGTATTGGCAACAAACAAAAATACTCCACAATGTTAATGAATTAAAACAACTAAGATTTTACCTCATATCCATCAAATGCACAAAAATAATAAGAAACATGAACATTTTTTGAGGAGGTTCAAGAAAATAACTGTATTTAATATGCCTTTAATGGAGCTGTGAATTGATCTAACCATGCTGCAAAGCAATTGAATCTAAATTCCCCAACATCACTAAGCTACATAACCTTTAACCAGCCTGATAGCCCTACTAGTCTTATAACCCAAAGAAATCAAAAACAGAGTAAAAAGATATTCAAAAATATGAATATCAATTCTTTTTGTCATATCAAAGACCTGAAAACAAAGTAGGCACAGATCAATTGAGGAACTACAGGAAATATCATGGTAAATGAATAATGGAATATAATTAGACATAATAAAATAATGAAAGGGATGCTTTCAGACAAACCTGGGAAGACTTACATCAAGTAATGTTGAGTGAAGTAAGCAGAACCAAAGAACAATTTATGTCTATTATAATAAAAAATAACTTTTAAAAATTTAAAAAGATAAATGACTTAGACATAAAGGATGATATCATAAGCAAATTAGGAAAGCATGGGGAAATGTACTGATTAGATTTATAGATAGGGGAAAAGTTTAGAGATAGAGGGAACTATGGGAAGAAAATGGATAATTTTTTACATAAAATTAGATTTTGCATAAATAAAAATAATTCAGCCAAAATTAGAAGAAAAACAGGAAATAGGGGTGAGATTTATGCCAATTTTCTCTGTTAAAGGTCTCATTTCTCAAAATATACAGGGAACGGGGCCAAATTTATAAAATTAAGAGCCATTCTTCCCAACTGATAAATGATCAATGGATATAAACAGGCGGTTGTCAGATGAAGAAATTAAACCAATCTATAGTTATATGAAAAAGATGCATCAAATTATTAGTGATTTAAGAAATACAAACTAAAACAAATATGAAATACCAACTTAAACCTATCAGACTGGCTGATATACCAAAAAAGGGAATGACAAATTCTGGAGTAGTAGTGGAAATATTGGGACACTAACATACTGTTGTTGGAGTTGTGAATTGATTCAACCACTCTGGAGAACAATTTGAACCCCATCCAAAAGGGCTATAAATTAAACTGTCCATACCCCTCAACCTAGCAATACCACTACTAGATCTGAATTCCAAAGGGATCAAAGAAAGGGGAAAAGGACCTACTTATACAAAAATATTCATTGTAGCTCTTTTCATGGTGGCAAAGAATTGAAAACTAAGAGGATATCCATCAACCAGGAAATGGCTGAACAGGTATGGGTATATGATTATAATAGAATAAAATTTCAGAAAAACCTGGAAAGATTTGTCTGAACTGATGAAGAATAACCTGAACAGAACCAGGAAACATTGTACATAGTAACATCAATATCATACAATGATCAGCTATAAATGACTTAACTACTATCGGCAATGAAAGGATTCAAAAGTCAAATCCCAAGGGACTCATGATGAAAAATGTTATCCATCACCATAAAAAGAAATGATGAAATCTGAATGCAAATTGAAACATACCATTCCTCACTTTCCTTCATAAGTATTTTCCTGTTTCTCTGATATATGTCTTCTTTCACAACATGACAAATATAGAAATAATGATTGCATGATAGCATATGTATAACCTATATCATATTACTGGTGACCTAAGGGGGAGAAAAGGGAGGAACTGAGGGAAAGAATGGATATCACAAAATATCAAAAAAAGATGTTTAAAATTATTTGTGCAAGTAATTGGAAAATATATATATAATAAAGCCTTTGAAAAAAATTTTCAAAAGAGCCATTTCCCAGTTGATAAATGGTTTAAGGACATGAACAGGCAGTTTTCAGAAAAAGAAATCTAATCTCTCAATAGACACATTAAAAATACTCCAAAAAAATCACTACTAATTAGAGAAATCCAAATTAAAACAACTCTGAGGTACCATCTCACAACTATCAGCTTGAGTAACATGACAGAAAAGGAAAATGACAAATGATGGAGAAGAGGTGGGAAAATTGAGGCCCATGCACTATTAGTAGAATTGTGAACTAGTTCAATCATTCTGGAGAAGAGTTTGGAAATACACCCAAAAAGCCTATAAAACTATACATATCTTTTGAACTAGCAATACCACTACTAAGTCTTTATCTCAAAGAGATCAAAGAAAAGAGAAATGGACCGATTTGTACAAAAATATTTATGGCAGCTCTTTTTATGGTAGAAAAGAAGTGGAAATAAAGGGAAATGTCCATCAACTGGGAAATGACTAAACAAGTTGTAATATATGATTGTGATAAAATGTAGTTTTTTTCAGTCATATCAAACTCTTCATGACCCCATTTGGAGTTTTCTTGACAATCACACCACAAGAGAGAAAACTGATAAAATTAATGCAGACTCAAGCATACTTTGTCGTACTTTGGTTATTATTATTATATGAATTTTTTTGCTATATGGCTAATAAAGAAATATATTTTGCATGGCCTCACATGTATAACTGAAATCAGTATTGCCTGCCTTTTCAAGGAGAAGGAGGGACAGGAAAGGAAAAAATTTGAAACCCTCAATTTTTTAAAATGATAGTTAAAAATTTTACATATAATTGAAAACTATTTAATTAATTTTTAATATAAAATAAGAGATTTAGGATTCTAAACTAGTGATGAAACATACTATCCAACCTAAAAGAAAGATAATGAATTCAAAATGCAGGAAGTGAATATATTTTTGAACATGGTGGAGATGGAATTTTACTTCACTATTCATATCTCATACAAGGGCTTTACTTTTCCTCCTCTCGAATTGGGAACAAGAAAGAAGGAATCAATTATTATCAAAAGAAGAACAGTAAAAAAAAAGGTTCTTGTCATTAAAGCATTTTTTAAAAGTATAGTGGCAAAAAGAACATAAGTCGATAGACAAGAAGCACAATTTTAGAGATAATATGGTGAATTTATGATCTGTTTAAAGAGAAAAGCAAGCTGTTCATAGTACATATTTGGAGCTTCATGTATTTCATGTTGGTTCATTTCAGAAAAGAAGAAAACTAAATATTCCCATCCTCTGGCCACTGAAACCACTAGAAGTGATTATTTTTATAAATTCATATCAATTCTAAATATACTTGTTATAGCAGACCTTTATCACAAATATTTGCTGCTAAGATTATTTTCCCTAATTAACTGCTTCTTTTTGAAGTTTATGTATTGGAAATGATTCATCCTATCTTATACTGTCACCTCTAATAGAATTTGACAAGCTATTAATTTTTCTCCTAACCATTATTGTGTAAGGAATTTAGTATTTCAATAAAGTGAAACACATAAACATATATATATATATGTATATATATATATACATCACAAAATACAATTACTTTATAATAAAAAAAAATCTAGAGGCAGAGCTAAGACGGCAGCATAGTAGCAGTAGTCTTCCGAATTTCCTTCCAACCAATTATTACAAAGCATCTCAAAAGAACAGAAATCAAAACCGGATGAATAAAGGAGCTCTCCCACTGGACACAGCCTTAAAGGTAGGCAGTGTTTGGGGTTTCCCACACTATAGGGGACAAAACTACACTCATCAAAGTGAAACCCCTCCCCCACACCACCTACTGAACCAAAGTTAGAGCAAGGGCTGGGGCAATCTCTAAAGTCTCAAGAGCTGACTGAAAGCACCACAAACCTACCCCTGAGGGCAGTGCAAGCCCTTGGCAGCAAGACTTGAAACCCAAGGCTAAGGAGCTCAGAGCATGGGGAGAAGTGAGACTGTACCCAGCTGAGGCAGCAGGGGCTAGAAAGACAGCCTGGGGAAAAACTCTTTAAAGCATGCTACACAAAGAACATAAAGATTTACCTGCCCTCATTCAGGCTTCTCACTGGGAAGGGAAGATACTATTAAGGCAAAGCCCTGAAAGCTAATAAAACAATCAACATGCAGGAACTCCAATCCACTAGTGGCAAAAGAAATAAGCAGCAACAAAACAAGCTCTTAAACCTGGATAATTTCTATGAAGAAAAAGAACAAAATACAGAAGCAACAGCAGAGAGTGAAAAGCAAGCAAACACATCCAAACTTTCAAAATAAAAATGGAAATTGGACACAAGCTCTCAAGGAACTCAAAAAGGAGTTCAAAAACCAAGTAAGAAAGAAGAAAAATGCAAAAAAAGTTGGGAAAAGAAATTAAAGTAATTCAAAAAGGAAATAGCAACTTAAAAGGCAAAATTGCCCATATGGAAAAAAAGGCACAGAAATCAAATGAAGTAAGAAGCAAATTGGAGACCAGAATTGATCTGCTGGAAGCCACAAAAAGCAGGATAAACCAAACAAAAAAAGGAAATCAAAAGATCATAGCTGAAAATCAGTCTTCAAAGACTAGCACTGGGCAATTAGAAGCTAATAATCTCATGAGACAGCAAGAATTAATAAAGCAAAATCAAAAGAATGAAGAAATAGAAGGAAACCTGAAATATCTCATTGAAAAAGACAACTGCCTAGGAAAACAGATCCAGGAGAGACAATTTGAGAATTGTTGGTCTACCTGAAAGCATGGGAAAAAATAAAAGCTTTGACATCATATTAAAAGAGATTATCCAAGAAAACTGCCCTGATATTCTTGAACAAGAGGGCAAAATAGACATTGACATTGAAAGAATCCATAGATCACCCCCTACAATAAATCTCCAAAAGAAAACTCCCAGGAATGTTATAGTCAAATTCAAAAGCTTCCAGAACCAGGAAGAAAATATTGCAAGCAGTCAGAAAGAGGCAATTCAGATATCAAGGAGTTCCAGGCCAGATTACACAGGATCTGGCAATCTCCACACTAAAGGACCTCAAAGCTTGGAATATGATAATCAGAAAGGCAAGAGAATGGGTTCTACAACCAAGAATCACCTACCCATCAAAACTGATTATATACTTAGGCATTTAACAAAAGAGAAGACTTCTAAGCATTCCTAAAGAAAACACCAGAAATAAATGAAAATTTTCATCTCTAAATACAAAATTCAAAAGAACCATAAAAAGGTAAAAATTTCAAGGGCTTCAGTAGGGTCAAATTGATTGCATTCCTATACGGAAAAATGAAAAAAAATGTAACTCTTAAAAATTGTTTTCATTATCATACTAGATAGAAGTTTTATTCATAGGCAAGGATGTGGTATTAAGTTGTTTAAGATATGTAAAATAGATTAGGGGAGGACAAAAAAGAGGATGGTAATAAATCATACCACATAAAGATGCGCATGGGTGGGGGGGTAAGAATACTATTATAAGAAGGGGATGAAGAGAGTGATAATAGGTAATACTTAATAAACCTTACTCTCAGTGGAATCAGTTCTGAGAATGAAGAATAGCCATATCTATTGGGGTATAGAATTCTATCTTACCCTACAGGAAAGCTGAGAGGGAATAACAAAGTGTGGGGGGGGGATAGGGTGGAAAGTATTAAAAGAGAGGGAAAGGTTAGAAGGGAGGATTAATACACCTTAAAGAGAAATAAAAGAGGAATAAAAAGGGCAGGGGTGGAAAGGAAAGTAAAATAAGAGTGGGGAAAAAGGGGGACTGATTAAAAATTAAAACACTGGTGTAGAAGGAAATAGTGAAAGAAGAAAAGGTAAGACTAAAAGAGGAAATCAAAATGATGTGGAATACACATGTGGTAATCATAACTCTTAATGTGAATGGGATGAACTCACTCATAAAATGAAAGCAGAGAGCAGAGTGGATTAAAAAACAAAATCCTACCATATGTTGTCTACAAGAAACACACATGAGGCAGATAGACACACCCAGGGTAAAGGTAAGAGGCTGGAGCAAAATCTATTGGACATAAACTGAGAAAAAGAAGGCAGGAGTCACAATCATGATATCTGACAAAGCCAAAGTAAAAATAGATCTGATTAAAAGAAATAAGGAAGGTAGTTACATCCTGATAAAATGAAGTATAGACAATGAAGAAATATCAGTACTCAACATGTATGCACCAAATGGTATAGCATCCAGATTTTTAAGGGAGAAACTATTGGAGTTTAAGAAGGAAATAGATAGCAAAACAATACTAGTAGGAGACCTCAACCTTCCTCTATCAGATCAAGATAGAGCAAACCAAAAAATAAATAAGAAGTAAGAGATGTGAATGAAATCTTAGAAAAATTAGAGTTGATAGATATATATGGAGAAAAGTAACTAGGGAGAAAAAGGAATACATTTTCTTTTCATCAGCATATGGTACATTCACAAAAATTGACAATGTACTAGAGCAGTAATGGGCAAACTACGGCCCATGGGCTGTATGTGAGCCCCCTGAAATGTTCTATCCTGCTATGCAACATTATTCCTAATCTGACGAATACAATGAGTAGAATACAATACAATGAGACTCGAAAGAGTTGCCTTCGAAACAGACTGACAGATGAGCATTTCCTTTCCTTTGGCTCCCTCTTTAAAAAGTTTGCCCATCACTGAACTAGGGCATAAAATCATTGCAAACAAATGCAGAAATAACAAATGCAACTTTTTCAGATCATAATGCAATAAGAATTATAATTAGTAAGGTACATGGAGAGGCAAATCAAAAATTAATTGGAAATTAAATAATATGATTCTCCAAAACTGGTTGGTTAAAGAACAAATCAGAGAAACAATGATTTCATTGAAAAGAATGACAATAATGAAACAACGTATCAAAATTTTTGGGAATCTGAAAAAGCAGTATTCAGGGAGAAATTTAAATCCCTGAGGGCCCATATTAACAAAAGAGAACAAGGAAATTAATGAATTAGACATGCAACTGAAAAAACTAGAAAAAGAACAAATTAAAAACCCTCAGATGAAGACCAAATTGGAAATCCTAAAAATCAAAGGAGAAATTAATAAAATTGAAAGTAAAAGAAGTATTGAACTAATAAATAAGACTAGGAGCTGGTATTTTGAAAAAACAAAGTATTAGGTAATCTAATTAAGAAAAAGAAAGAAGAGAACCAAATTAACAGTATCATGAATGAAAAGGGCGATCTCACCTCTAATGAAGAGGAAATTAAGGTAATTATTAACAACTACTTTGCCCAATTATATGGCATTCTAGGTCAAATGGATGAATATTTACAAAAATATAAATTGCCTAGATTAACAGAATAGGAAATGGAATATTTAAATAATCCCATATCAGAAAGAGAAATTGAACAAGCCATCAAAGAATTCCCTAAGAAAAAATCCCAATAGCCAGATGGATTCACAAGTGAATTCTATCAAACATTTAAAGATCAATTAATCCCAATACTCTACAAACTACTGAACAAAATAAGCAAAGAAGGAGTCTTACCAAATTCTTTTATGATATAAATATGGTACTGATTCCCAAGCCAGAAAGACCAGAAACAAAGTAGGAAAACTATAGACCACTATCCTTAATAAACATAGATGCAAAAATATTAAATAAAATACTAGCTAAAAGACTACAACAAGTTATCACAAGGTTTATTCACTATAACCAGGTGGGATTTATAACAGGAATGCAAGGATGGTTTAATATTAGGAAAAACATCCATATAATTGACAATACCAATAATCAAACCAACAGAAATCACATGAATATCTCAATAGATGCAGAAAAAGCCTTTGACAAAATACAACTTATTCCTATTGAAAACACTAGAAAATATTTTCCTCAAAATGATAATATTTTAGTTTAGAATTTATTTAAAATATTTATTTATATACTGTTTAGTATTTATTTAAAACCATCAGCAAATATCATCTGCATTGGGGATAAGTTAGATGCCTTATCAATAAGAACAGGAGTGAAGCAAGGATGCCCATTATCACCAATACTATTAAATACTATAGTAGAAATGCTAGCAGTAGCAATTAGAGAAGAAAAAGAAATTGAAGGGATCAAAGTAAGCAATTAGGAAACTAAACTATCACTCTTTACAAATGATATGATTTTTATAAAGAGCTAAGTCAATTGTACAAAAAGTCAAGCCATTCCCCAATTGACAAATGGTCAAGGGACATGAATAGACAGTTTTCAGATAAAGAAATAAAAACTATCAATAAGCACATGAAAAAATGTTCTAAATCTCTCATAATTAAAGAAATTCAAATCAAAACAACACTGAGAGATCACCTCACATCTAACATATTGACCAATATGACAGAAAAGGAAAATAATAAATGTTGGATGGGATGTGGCAAAATTGGGACACTAATGCATTGCTGCTGGAGTTTTGAATTAATCCAGCCATTCTGGAAGGCAATTTGGAATTATGCCCCAAAGGCTTTAAAAGACTGCCTGCCCTTGGATCCAGTACAAACCACTGCTGGGTTTGTACCCCAAAGAGATAATAGGGAAAAATACATGTACAAAAATATTCATAGCTATGCTCTTTGTGGTGGCAAAAAATTGGAAAATGAGGGGGTGTCCCTGGATTGGGGAATGGATGAACAAATTGTAGCATATGATGGTGATGGAATACTGTGGTGCTGTAAGGATTGATGATCTGGAGGCTTTCCATATGAACTGGGAGAACCTCCAAGAACTGATGCAGAGTGAAATGAGAAGAACCAGAACAACATTGTACAAAGAAAGTAAAACATTGTGGGAAAATCCAATGTAATGGACTTTGCAGCTAGTAGCAATGAGACAAGCCAGGACACTCCTGAAGGACTTATGTAAAAGAATGCTATCTACATAGAAAGAAAGAACTATGGGAGTAGAAATGTAAAATAAAAATATATGACATCACTTATCACATTTATATATGGTTATGTATGTGATTTGGGGTTTAGGCCTTTAAAAAAAAATCACTCTATAGCAAAAATGAATAATACAGAAATAGGTATCAAGTAACAACATCCGTACAACCCAATGAAATTGCTTGTTGACTGGGGGAGAGGGAGTGAAGAGGGGAGGAAAAGAAAATGAATCATGTAAACATGAAAAAAAATTTTTTAATAATTTTTTAATCTATTAGTAATTATGTATTACATATGTTACCTGGCAAATTGTGAAGAAGTCTTAGCTTTCATATCCAGTTTGTCTAGTCCAAGAATAGGAAACTAAGGATATATTTGGCTCTGAATAGCAACTAAGGCAATTTTGGTGACAATATTTCATCTTTCTTTTTCTTCTTTTTCTGTTTTCTCACTCTTCTTATTCATTTTATTTTTCCTACTCTTTCTTCCTCTTCCACTGGCATCACTTAATTCCAGTGATGACTAAGGAGACTATGGGACCTCTTTTTTTAACTCTGACAGTCAATGTAAATAAGAAAAGATATCAAAGATATAGTCATTCCTCGCTATGTTGTGGTTCGTTTATCATAGCTTCACTGTATCAAGGGCCGGGGGGGGG